>NC_136998.1:38353651-38391151 GCF_032717465.1 Coenobita brevimanus | reverse complement strand
AATCCTTTTATCACGACAACTCTTTCCCAAACTGAAGAATATGTATAACGAAAGGAAAAATAAAATCGTTTCTGGGCAGCAGGAAAAAATAGAGACCACCTAAAAATTAATATAGAGTTCCCAGCCCTTTTAACGGGAGGGGTCGTGGAATAAAATCATCAGACTTTAGCAAGGGAGAAAATATATGTAAAGAAGATGTGTTGGCAGGGGAGGGGTAAAGAGAATATCGCCCTTTATTTGTGTGATTATCATAAGAACTTTACTGAAGGGTTTAAAGGAGACTGTCTGACCCATGTAGAACGATGACATTAGGAGGAGAAAGAAAGTTATGCAATGTGATGGTAAGGGTATTGTTAGCGCCTTCATATTAGGGTCTACGAGTAAAATAAATTCGTTTAGGGATAGAGGGAATATAGTAAAGGGATGTAGAGGGAAGATAGTAAAGGGAATATTATAAAGATATCTCACTTTACTGGAGCGTGTAAAAGAGACTCCTACCCTCTTAAAACGACAGTAGGAGAAAAAATTAAATAAAAGATGCGATGGCAGTAGAAGGGTTAACTCAATATCCCCCGTTTAATTGCACGATCCCCGGATATTTAGTCGGCTGTTTGGGGAGAATGAAGGCCCCCGGAGAGAGGATATTGTCCCTAGTAAGTAACGACGGTCATTCTGAGGTCCCCCTGCCGCCAGTTTTCAGGAGCCATCTTATTAAATGCGTACATCCTGGAGGACAGTACTGCGCCAGCTCTCTCTCTCTCTCTCTCTCTCTCTCTCTCTCTCTCTCTCTGTATGTATGTATGTGTGTATGTATAATATCGTGTCTCCCCGTCATGATCAACCCTTCTTTCTGTGTCTGTTCTCTCCTTCTCTCGTACATTTTGTTTTTCATTTTCCTCTCAGTCTCATGGTCTTTCCTTCCGTCCGTCTGTATCTCCATATTATCCTCTCTCTCCCCTTGTTCCTGTCTTTATCAGTCTCCCTCCCTCTGTTTTTGCCTAGTTCGCTTTGTTTTTCCCCTCTCTTTTATTCCGCCGTCTCACTCTTTCTTTCTGCACATGTAATTCCAGTCTTTCCTACACCTCTCCTTTTCTTTATCTCCCCTCCCTTCCTTTCCTTCTCCCTGTTCCTCATGCTGTTTATTCTCCTCCCCCCCTCGCAGTTTATATTCTGCATGCATTATTTTTCCCTTACTGAATATTATACCATTTCCTCTATCTCTGCGTATTATTACACCCCTCTACACTCCTCTCATCTTTATTTCCCCTTCCTGTTGTTTTTCTTTCCCCCTCTCCTTCCCTCCCTGTGTTAATACTCTGCTGGCTGTATGTTTCCCCTTTTATACTCTTTCCTCTTTACATATTATTCCACCCCTCCCTACCCCCTCCCCTCCTCTTGATCTCTCCTCCCGCCCCACCTCTTCATCTCCCCTCCTTCCCCTTCTTTCTCCCCTTCCCTCTTGCAGTGTATAATCCCCCCTTCTGTTTATGCCCTACTTGCTTTCATAAGGAAGTTGTGAAGGAGAGCACTACCTCTTCCCATTCTTTATCCCTGTCTTCCGTTTCTCTCAGTCTCCCTACCGAGGGAGACCGAGGATGAGATGGAGGGATGGGGTGGAGAGGTATATGAGAGAGGGGGGTGTGAGTTGGGAGCAGGGTAGTGAAATGGCGGGGGACAGGGCGACTTGGAGGCGATTTGTTTGTGGCCACCCCAAACGGGATTGAGGCGTCTGGCAATAGATAGATAGATAGACTATCTCCTTTCTTTCTCCGTCTCTCTTGTACCTGTCTTCTTCTCTTTATTCCTGTCTATCTTGTCCCTGTCTCCCAACTTCCTTTGTGTCTTCTGTACACCCCCCCTCCCCAAACTATCTCCTTTCTGTCTCTCTTCAGTCTATCCTCTTTTCTATCTTCTTTACCCCTGTCTCCCATTGCTCTCTGTGTCCCGACTCTATATCTTCTTTACCTCCACTGTCTTCATTCTGTCTTTCTGTCTGTCTTTCTACCGGTTCTGTGTCTTTTCTTTCCATCTCCCACGCCCTATTATTGACAATCTCCAGCTCCTTTTTCTGTCTCCCCTTTCCGTCTCTTGTCTCCCTTCGTTCTCCATCTTCTCGTCTCTCTTCCCTGTCTGTCTCTTGTCTCCCTTCGTTCTCCATCCCCTCTTTTTCCCCTCATTCCATCTCGTATCTCCCTTCGTTCTCCGTCTCCCCTTCTTTCTCCCTTTCCCTCTTGCAGTATGTATCCTCCCCTCTGTTTATGCCCTGCTTGCTTTTATAAGGGAGTATAGTGAAGGAGGGTAGTACCTCTTGCCAGTTTAGGGGACCATTCCCGGGAGATGCTGGCTGCTGGGGGGGTTGTTGAGAGGTTGGAGGGGTTGCCAGACGCTTCGAAAGAGGCTTGATGGGAGGTTACAGGAGTTAGAGGGGTTGTAGAGAGGTTTGTGGGGGTTTAAAGAGGTGATATAAATATTTACGGGGCTTCTGAAGGGTTCTGGGGGGTTGGATTGATTTTATTGATTGCTAGAGGTCTGTGAGAGGTTGAATAGAGCTTGGAGGGGTTTCCTGGGGGTTGTGGAGAGCTTGGAGGGGTTGTCTGAGGGTGCTGGAGAGCTTGGAGGGGTTGTCTGAGGGTGCTGGAGAGCTTGGAGGGGTTGTCTGAGGGTGCTGGAGAGCTTGGAGGGGTTGTCTGAGGGTGCTGGAGAGCTTGGAGGGGTTGTCTGAGGGTGGTGGAGAGCTTGGAGGGGTTGCCGAGGGCTTGTGATACAGATGTGAGATAGCTAAGATGCTTGTAAAATACTGAAAAGGGTTGTGAGGTATTGATAGGTTTTACGGGAAGTTAAGAATGTTTGGAAGAGTTGTGTGTGAGGTTGTGTTGGAGTTGTACAATGTTCTAGGGAGCTGTATGATGGTTGGAAGACTATGTGACGGAGCTGTGAGAAGATGTGACGGAGCTGTAAGATGGTTGTAAGAAGATGTGACGTAGCTGTGAGATAATTGTAAGAAGATGTGACGTAGCTGTGAGATAATTGTAAGAAGATGTGACGCAGCTGTGAGATAATTGTAAGAAGATGTGACGTACCTGTGAGATGTGATAGGGAGCTGTAAGATGAAAGAGGTAAGAGGGGTATGTGGAGTATCGTTTATTTAAAAGAGGATTTGAGGGAACTGTAAAGAGGATGAGGAAGATGTGGAACAGTTTTACGATAAGAGTAAGGTAACAGGTAAGAGTGAAATAATGTTACAAGGTGTGAGGTGAGTGGGAGTAGGAGGGTCGTGATAGTGGGCTGTGAGAGGTGTAAAGAATGTGTGTGTGTGTGTGTGTGTGTGTGTGTGTGTGTGTGAGAGAGAGAGAGAGAGAGAGAGAGAGAGAGAGAGAGAGAGAGAGAGAGAGAGAGAGAGAGCCGTGGTAATGGGCTGTGAGAGCTGTGAAAGAGGTTTTGTAAATGTCGTGGTTGTGAGGTAAGCAAATAATGAGTGGTTAGGCAGATGTAAGAGTATTGAGAGTAACTATGCCGTGATAATTAATTGTGAGAGATGAAGAGGCTGTGTGAAAAGTACCGTAATATGGAATGTAAAAGAAGTGGTTAATAGGAAGAACTGTGAGATATGAAAGGTTGTGTGAGAAGCATGATAGGGAGCAGTGAAAGTTGAGGCGGCAGGGTGAGGGCCGCGGTAAAGGGTTGTGAAGGCAGATATGGTTTTACGAGAGGTGTGATAATGAGTTGCGAAAGACGTGTTCTGAAAAAGGGATGGTCGGAAGGTTGAATTAGGTCGTGGAGGAAGCCTGCGTGACCTGACCAGACTTTACATTACAATAAAAATAAGAGGAAAAATGGAAAAAAAAAAAAAAAGAGGGAGAAATCATATATGCAGTCACCCAGAATGGTAATACTACTGTCACCTTGCTCAAAATTCTGAAGCGTACGAAAAATCTATGATAAGTCGTGGTAATTTCAGTTTTGTTAAGGTTTGGTTCTATTTTATTTCACTGGTTAAGTAAGGAATAGTGATTGAATAGATTTAACTATGTCACATTTTGCTACATTCCTTTATTATGAAATGTCTAATATTTATGGTGTTCTGTTCATGTTTCTAGACTCTACCCACCCCATTACCAATAACGGGAATAGGATTTTAATGATGATGACGACGATGGTAATAATGATGATGGTGATGATATTTTGATGATAATGGCGATGATGATGATTTTTTTTTTTTAAGTGTCCGATTCTGGGCAAAGGCTGCAGGGCCTATTTCTTGGGGGCAGTGACCTATCCCGAGGCCCAGTAGTCCTCCTACATCTCCACATGTCACCACTTCGGCGCTAACACCCACCGTCCATATTGAATGCATGCTTGGGCTGTTTCTTACAGGACTGGTGTATTGGTATTAGCGGGGGTATTTTTACGACATGGCGGGTCATCTGGTAGATCAGGGTAGTCTGCTTTTTTTAGGAGATTCAAATCCCTAAACTGTTCCCCGACCCAACCATGATTCGATCCTGGGTCCATTAGGACTGCAGGCCGTCTCTCTACCGATTCAACCACCGCCTCCCCCATGATGTAAACTGTCATAACAGCCAGAATTAAGTCATCCGATAAACCGAAATATCATGAGTAATATCATTCCGTTTTGTATCCGTCTGGTGGGTAACAGTAATCGTCAAATGTACATCATACGTTAGGAATCGGGAGCGGAAAATATTGATAAGCTGATGGTGACATGTGACCACTTAAACCGTTAAATCTCTCCTCGCTCATCGCTCTTTCCTTCACCCCACCCTCTTCCCCTCCTCTTAGTTCCTCTCCTCCATCTCCAACTTACCCTCCACCCCTTCCCCACCTGCCTTACCATCCCTTACGTACCTTCCTCAGTCTTTCCCTCCCCTCTTCTTGCACTCGTTCCTCTCGCCTCCCCAGCTTACCCTCTTTCCTCACCAGTCTTTCCCTTTCCTCTTCTTCCACTCTCTCCTCCCGCCTCCCCAGCTGCTCCCTTTCCATCTCCTTACCCCTCCTTCCTCCCCAGCTTACTCCTCCTTCCTCCCCAGCTACCCCTCCTTCCTCCCCAGCTACCCCTCCTCCATCCTCAGCCTATCCCTTCAGCCTTCTTGTTTTCCCTCCTTCCTTCCTTTTCAACATAACCCTCTTCTTCCTCGTCCTCTCCCCGACATTCCCACCCCTGCCTGCCTTCCCCACTTCATGCATCCACTCCTCTTTCCCCAACCTGCCCGTCCTCCCTCCCCAACATACTTTTCTCTCCTTCGTCGGCTTCCTTGTTCTGCGTTCCTTCCCCACTTCCTCCTTCCCCACTTCCTCCTTCCCCACTTCTTCCTTCCCCAACATCTCACTCCTCCTCCCCAACATATTCTCTCCCTTTCCCCAGCTCCCCTGCCCTGCCTTTCCCTCCCCGGGTGTGTATAACCATTTAAACCGCGTCATAACTCCCGCTATGTGTATATTTAACAATTTACTACCTCTTTTAGGCACCAAATTGCAGAGGTAATTGCCCCTAATGTGCCTTTATGAAGCATAGTTCCTGACGGCGCGCGGCTGCGGCTGATACCCTCCGTCGCCAGACACTCTCCCCTTTCCCTTCCACAAACCGGAGGATCCCTGGAAAGACGAGGGGCTTAAGGAAACCAAGCCTAGTCTCGCCCTTATGGTCAGGCGTGGTTTAGCTCCCTCTTGACCCGTCCCTGCTGGCCTGAATCTATATCGCCTCCTGGAGATCCTTTAACGTCGAGGATCCTACCTTGGGACCACTGGAAGATCGTCCCTGTGGCCCCCTGTGGCTTGGCCGTGTCCTGCCTTCCCCCATACTGGCTGAATCTTTATCGCCTCGCTCTCGATATAAGGCCCTGGGTAGATGGGGTTCTGGAGGTGATATGAGCCTTAGGGACCGCCCGTGGCCTGGCCCTGTCTTGCCCCCAGGGTGAAGTATGCAAGGACAACACCACACTAACTCTGGCTAATGCTTGTTATCAGGGCTTAATATTTTGCTATCTGATTTATGCTATCGGTGGGATGGTTGTGGCGGGCCTCCCTTCCCTTTACTTCACCTCCTTCTCCTCCTCCTTCGCTTTCCTTTCTCCTTTCTTATTTTTACTCCCTCCACCTCCTCCTCTGCACTTACCCCTCCGCCTTCTTTCCTCCTTTTGCCTGTTATATATCCCCCTTTATCTCCTTATCCCTAACTTCACCCCACCGAACCTCCTTCGTTTTCCCCCCTCCTTTCTTCATTATTTTTATTTCCTCCTGAGCACTTGCTTTCCTCCACCTTCTTTCCTTCTTTCTTCATAACTTTCACTTCTCCCTCCTCCGCACCTACCTCTCTTCTTCCCTTTTCTTTTATAATCTCTTCCTTTCACTCTCTTCCTTCTCATAGTCTTCCTTTTTCACACCTAGCTGTATTTTTATTCCTTCTCAGCATTTCCTCCTTCGTTACATTTAGGCCTACTTATTGCACTTTCCCTCCGTTCCTTTTCTTTCTTACCGTATTCCATCCTTCCTCCCATCCTTCCATCTTCCCTCTTTCTCAGTCACTTTACTTATATTTCCCTCTTACCTGACCTCCTTTCTCGATTATATTATCTCCTCTTCCTCCATTCTCTCCTGTCTTCTTCCTCCTCTTCCTAATTTCTTCTCTCGTCTCTCCCTCCTTTGTTCTCCTCCATTCTTTATTACTGCTTCCTTCTCATCGTCACCCTCCACCTCTTTTACCCTCTTTTCTCCTTTCTTCTTTACCTCTTCCTTCTTTGCAATTGTCATTTGTGCTTTCTTCCTTTCTTCCCAAATTCACTTCTTCCTTATACGTTCTGTTTCTCCTCCTCCATTACTCCTCCTCCTCATTCGACCTTCATTTCTTGCCTGTTTTATCTCTTCCCTCCATCTTGCTTTTATATGATCACCCTTCTTCCTTTATTGCTCCCCTTTATCACCTCTTTTGTTTCCATCCTCCTCTCTTCCTTATTTTTACTTCTTCCACCTCCTCATTTACGTCCACCATCTTTGTCTTCTTTCTCCTCCTTCTTTCATATATTACTCTCCTTTGTTACCTCCTTCGGTTTTCATCTTCCTTTCTTCCTCATTTTACTTCTTCCTTCTTACTTTAATTCTTCTTTGCTCTCAGGTTAATTCCTTTATTGCTTATGTCCTTTCAGTCTTCATTTTTCTTCATTTCATTTGTTTTTATTCCTCCCATCGTACGTATTTTTATTTTCTTCACCTTTATTCTTGCTTCCTTTAATACTTTCCTCTTAATGTTCGTCTTTACTTATCTCCACCTTCCCCTCCTTCTTCCTTCTCCACTTTCTCCTCTCTTTCCACCTTTCCCCTCTCCCCTCTCCTCTTATTTCCCTTCTCCCCTCACTTCACTCTCCCCTCTCTCCTTTTTTTCTCTCTTTCCTCCCTCTTCTTTTTCCCTTCTCTCCTTTCTCCCCTCATACAGCGGCCGTAAGTCGTGTGCGGGATCGTAAGGAAGGGAGGTCTGATATCGTAAAACGGGCTGCCTTCTCTCTCTCTCTCTCTCTCTCTCTCTCTCTCTCTCATCTTTCCATCTTTCCCATCTTTTTCCCTTCTTTCCCCTCTCCCACCTTCACTTTTTTCCCTTTTTCCACCTTCACCTCTTTCCCCTTTCCCATCTTCCTCTTTCCCCTCTCCCATCTTCACCTCTTTCCCCTGTCCCTGCTTTCCAGCCCTTCATTTATTTCCCCTTCCTTGCCCCCCTATGTCCTTTTCCCTTTTCATCAGTTTCCCTCTTTTCTTTCTCTATTCTTCCGCCTTGTCTTCTCCCGTATTCCTTTACTTCCCCTCTCCTTTCTCCTCCATCTCCTTTCCCCTCCTCCACATTACCTTATTTCCCCTTTATCCCCCTCTTCCCTCACCCCTTTCCCCCTGATCCTTCGCCTCTTTCCCCCTCTTCCGTCACACCTTTCACCTCTTCCGTCACCCTACTCTTCTCCCCTGTCTCTTTTTTTTTCCCTCTCTCCCCTCTCATTTCCCCCTCTCTCTTTTCCCCTCTCTCTCCTCTCTTTTCCCCTCTCTCTCCTCTCTTTTCCCCTCTCTCTCCTCTCTTTTCCCCTCTCTTTCTCCTCTCTTTTCCCGTCTCCTCTCTTTTCCCGTCCCCCCCCTGTCTTTTCCCCTCTCCCCTCTCTCCCTTTTCTGTTCTCCTCTTTCCCCTTTCTTTTCCCCCCTCTCACCTCTCTTTTCCCCTCTCTCTCCTCTCTTTTCCCCTCTCTCACCTCTTTCACCCTCTCACCCCTCTCATTTCCCCTCTTTCCCTCCTAAGGCGTGTGTGTGGGGTCGTAAGGAAGGGCTGCCTGATGTCATAAAACGGGGTTGGTGTGTCCCTCCCTCGTAGTGGATGAGTGGATGGCAGGTGGATGGGTGGATGGATGGATGGGTGGATGGATGGATGGGTGGAGGGAAGGATGGATTGATGGAGGAAGGGAGGGAGGGAGGGCAGAAGTGATGGAGGGAGGGAGAAGATTGGAGGATTCAGTGGATGGATGGATGGATAGATGAGAGGATTTGAAGGGTAAATAGGTGGATGGATGGAGAATGGATGTTTTGGGAGGGTAAATAACTGAATGGATAGGTGGATGGATGGAAGTTTGAGTGGGGGGGATGGTTAGATAGATGGTTGTGTGAAATATGTAATCTGTTACAGTGGCCTTTCCTTTGTACTCCTTCCTCCCTTTTCTTCCTTTCTTCCTTCCTCACTTTTCTTTCTTGCTTCCTTCCTCCGTTTCCTTCCTTTCTTCCTTCCTCCCTTTTCTTTCTTCCTTCTTCCATTTCCTTCCTTTCTTTCTTCCTGCCTTTTCTTCCTTTCTCGCTTCTCTTCCTTTCTCCTTTCCTCCCTTTCACCTTCCTCCTCCCTCCTTCTTTCCTAACTTTCTTCACATCTTCTACTCTCCCTCCTCCTTCCTCCCTATTTTTCCCTCTCTTCTTCCTCCCTCCAATTCATCGTCTCTCCCTCTTTCACTCCCCCCTTCTCACCCCTGCTGGAGTGTATTATATCCCTGTGCTCACTGGCGGCCTGGGATGAATTATGGGATCAATTTGTCTCATCGCTGGACTCAGATTAGCCTCATTCCTCATTAATACCTCACTCCTTGGAATAATCGGTCTCTCTCTCTCTCTCTCTCTGTCATTTACCTTCGTCCTCCCACTCCCTCTTTCCAATTCTCCTCCCACGTTTCTGCTCTGCGCCTTCTACCCGAATTCCTCCCTTCCATTTACTTTTTCCAGTCCCACTCCTATTTTCCTCTTCTTTCCCCATCCCCAATCCCCTCCCTCCCCATTCTTCAGCATCTAACTCCCTTTGTCACCCCACCCCCCATTTCTTCCTCCCTTTTCCTTAAACTTCTTACATTCCCCTTTTCTTCGCTCTCCTCTTCCCACTTTTCTATCTCGACCCCTCCATGCTCTTACAGTCACCTCCTTCGTCTTCCTACACATTCTTCCCCTTTCTCCTCCCACTCCTCCCCTTCCCACTTCCTCTCCTCCTTCTCCCTACGTCCCCACTTCCCCTCCTCCTTGCACGTACTCCCCCGCCTCCTCTCCTCCTTCCCCTCCCACTCCTTTCCTCCTTCTCCCCACTCCCCGCCAGGTCCTTGAATAATGCTAGGCCATCCGTCAGCGTGAGAGGGTTTATGGAGTGGCCTGGTGTGACTAAGGATGTTATTGATGTTGGTGTTAGTGTTGTTGTTGCCCAGCCTGCCCCCTCTCACCGTGGGGGGTAGAGGAGAGAGAGAGAGAGAGAGAGAGAGAGAGAGACTGTAGGTTAGTCTTTTTTTTACGTGTATTTTGTATTCCATGGTAACTCTTTCTTCCTACTTTGCACCAGCGTTGTATAAAAAAAAGATAGATAAGGATACCATTAACTCTTATTCAATCTCTCACTTAACATTCGGTCCTGTGCCTCCTGGTGTTGATATTAGACTACATTATGTGGTCGGTGTTAGCTAATCTAGTTACTGACTCACCCGACATGCTGCTCCTGGGTAAAGATTAGTAAGGGAAAGATTAGTGCCAGAAAGATTAGTAAGGCAGGTGCTGTAGTTTGTTTGTCGCCTCCTTCATCGGCAGGATTGGTAGGGGGAACTGACTCATAAACACGAGCTGACTCATAAACACGAGGCCAGGCGTCCCACTGGTTCCTCTCCTATTAATGCCAGCTCCCTTGCCAAGCCCGCCAGAGATAGCATGGTAAGGTATGGCTTATCCCTCCTTAGTGGAGAAGTCCGATCCGGCCAGGGACCAGTCTTGGCGCCATTTTTCATGATCTCAGGAGGCTCCCCAGCGCCTTATTCCATTGCAATAGCTGTTACGTAACTCTGCTTGGGTCACTTATAGACTGTACAACCTTGACTATCGGTGTGGTTGATTAAATTAAATATATACATGCGCATGCGTAGATGGCAGAGCGTTTACCATATGAACTCTTCGAATATCCTATCAAACGTGGTCTCTTTCAGGTTTTTGGTGTCCTCCTCTTGCGTGTACTGCGCATGCACAGATAAGCCCAAAACAAGTAACTTATGTTGACCAGTTGGCTAGGTTTATGTGGCAGATGATCCACTATTTCAGAGATAAATTCACTGATGAGCAGTTCCATCGAGAGGAGCACATTTTAGTACAAAGCTGCACAGCTGTATAAACCATGCCGTATGTCTGTAAAGCTTAAATGAGAATATTAGCGTACCATAAATACAGAAATAAACTGGTTAGGAAGAATAAGGGGGCTTTCTTAGAGCCCTAGAGTAAGGGCTTTTGAGTTGACTGGCGATGATTGTGACGTTCCTGGATAAAAGATGTTGAGAGTTTAAGCATACACCCATTAAAAAATTCGTCGTTCTCCCCGGGTGCGATGAGCTTTGGAATAATTTGTAAAAGTGAAACCGTTTTCATTTGGCACAGGTGGTAGTTCAGGATCTTTGGCCTGTGTGTCATATTGTACCACATCACAAGGGTATTGAGTGATTTTTTTGTTGGTGTACAATCAACTAGACGCTGAGGGTCCATTTACTTGCTCGGAGTAGTCAGAGTCGTCACCATTCAATACAGATTGATTCCACGTAAGCGCTCATTTTATTTTTTTGATTTATGGCTGAATTAAATGACCAGAGGCTTGTATCATGTAAAAGCGTTTCCTGTCCAAATAAAATAAAAACATTTGCTATCCAAATAAAGTAACAACGTTTCTTATCCATATAAAGTACAAACTTTTTTATACAAATGAAAGAAAAGCATTCGGGAGCCTAATGCTAATCGCTTGCCAGAATATGCTGTTGGCCAGGTCCAAGATTTAAGCCATATCTTGATGCCCTGAAGGTTTCATGTTGTAAGCTCAAGCCGTTCATGATAGAATAATGATGCTAAAGGCGGGCGATAAAAACTAGTTGATCTTTGGCAGCCATTTTGGTGACCTTGACCTTGACCCGGAGTGCTCTTTTTCGAACTCATCCAAGATTTTGGCCATTTCTTGATACCCTGAAGGTTTCATGTTGATAGCTCAAGGCGTTCATGAAATATAATGGGAACACACACACACACACACACACACACACACACACACACACACACACACACACACACACACACACACACACACACACACACACACACACACACACACAGCGGCAGGCAAAAACATTATCGCTCCGCTTTCTAAAGGCGGGCGATAATATACACGTTTCCTATCCATGTAAGGTTAGAATAGAGCCGCAGTCAAAGGCATCGGTGAAGAATTTACTAGTCCTACGATTACGTCTTTCCTTATTTTATCCCTGCTACTTCCACACGTTTTAACTTTTAGGTACCCTCCCGTTGTGAAAGCCCCTGTCACGATTCCAGTAAACTAATAAAGTAACCGGTAAATAAAGAGACACAGGTAAAGAATAAGAATAATAAAGGCGTTCTCGGGGTGAAGGGGTTAAAGGCGACAGAGGCATAACCCAGGTCGGTGGCGCAGTGCAGCTCTGATTATGTGACCAGTGATGGGTTCTGCGCCGTAATGGTACTGCTGGTATTAGCCTCACTGCTGCACGTACTGAAGGTGTGTGTGTGTGTGTGTGTGTGTGTGTGTGTGTGTGTGTGTGAGAGAATATCCCACCACTCACGACCACAGCCATTAACCTCCACCATAACCGTCCCTCCACCACTACTCCACCATCGTCTGCTACCACTCTTGCTAACCTTATGCGGTGCACCACCACCACCACCACCACAACTTAACACTTTACCACCATTACACTCCTCTAACTTCACCACACATACCACAGACACTCCCTCCACCCCACCATCACCCCACTAGCACCACCACTGTCATAACCACCTCCCTGTCGATTTGAAGGTAAGAAGTGGTGCAAGTATCGAACCCATTTAGGGAGTATCTCGTAAACCGCAAGAAAATCGTCTGCTTGGTAGGAAGAGTGGAAGATATAGAGGTTATGATACTTTACTGAAGGAGTTATCTCTCCCCCCCCCGTAACACCAGTACTGCCCAGATTTACCCCCGTCCTAACTACTGCATCAACAAACTCCCCCCCCCTAACTTTCCCCGCCTAACTTTCCCCCCACCAAGCTTTCCTCCTTCCTGATTTTCTTAACCTCCAACTCTCCTAACTTCGCCCTTCCTCACACCCTAACTCTCCTCCTTCTAACTTGCCTTTTCTTAACCCCCTAACTCTCCTAGCTTCCCCTTTCCTAACCCCCAACTTATCTGTTAACTTCCCCCATCCTAACCCCACCTAACTTTCCTTACCCCTCTTAACTTTCCCTTCCTAACTTCCTCCGCCTTAACCCCCTCTTAACTCCCAGCCCTTCCTAACTCTTCCCCTAACCTCACCTCACCCCCCCCCCACAACCCCCCCTCCAAACCCCCCTAACTGCAACCTTACCATTCCCGTCCAGAGATGGTGATAGTTTACGATCACTTGTAAATGGCCAGGGCTTAGGAGGATCAGGGGGAGAGAAGGAGGGAACGGAGAGAAATGGAGGGAGGGAGGAGAGGAGAGGAATGGAGGGAGGAGAGGAGAGAAATGGAGGGAGGGAGGAGAGAAGGGAAATGGAGGGAGGGAGGAGAGGGGAGAAAAGGTAGGAGGGAGGAAAGGGTAGATGTGGTGGTAGGGAGAGGAGGAGAGAAATGAGGGTAGGTAGGAAACGGGATATGTGTAGGTAGGGAGGAGAGGAGAAACGGAGGTAGGGTGAGATAAGAGAATGAAATCGGATAAGAAGGGAAAGGGAAAGTAGGAGAGAGAGAAAGAGAGAGAGAGAGAGAGAGAGATTTTGTTTCTCTCTCTCCCTCTGCCTCCCATGCCAACACGCAATGATCATTCTGTCCTCCTCCAATATTTCTTCCTTATTTCCTATGTAATTTCCCTGTCTTATCCCAGGCGCTCTCTCTCTCTCTCTCTCTCTCTCTCTCTCTCTCTCTCTCTCTCTCTCTCTCTCTCTCTCTCTCTCTCTCTCTCTCTCTCTCTCTCTCATACATTTATTATCTTTAGATATATCTATGTCTCCTCTCCTGAGTTCTCTTATCTTCCTCACCTCTCCTCTTCTTCCCCTCTTCTCTCCTCTTTTTTTTCTTTTCTCCCGTTCCATCTGTTGTCCTGTGTACTCTCCTTTCCTCTCTTCTCTTCCCTTCCTGTCCTTCCCTCTCCTCCTCCTCCTCTCTCCTCTCCCTGCTCTCTTTCTCCTCCTCCCTTTCTCCTCCTTTCCCTGCTGTCTTTCTCCTCCTCCTCCTCCTCTCTTCCTCTCCCTCTTCTCTTTCTCCTCCTCCTCACACCTCGTACCAAGAAGTGGGCACTGGCGATGATGGTATTATAGCCTTTATGGCCTGAGTGGACGACTGGGGGAGCCGGAAAAGAAGAGAGGAGGAACAGGGAGAGAAGAAGGGAGAAGAGGAGAGAGAGGAGGGAAAGGAAGAGAGAAAACAAGAGAAGGGGGGAGAGGAAGGGAGAGTAGAGAAGGTAGATGGGAGAGGAGAGAGGAAGGAAAAGGGAGGGGAAGGGAGAGGAGATAGAAAGAAGGCTAGAGGAGGGAGAAGAGGAGGCAGAGAGGGATAGTGGAAGGGAGGGAAAGAGCAGGGGAGAGAAGGTGGGAGAAAAGGAAGTGGGAAGGTAAATGAGGGGAGAGGAAGAGAGATGTGAAAAACAAAAAAGATGGAGAGACGATGAGAGGGAGGGAAGGGAAATAATGCAAGATTGATTTGGAGAGTAAGGAGGAAAAGAGGGAGAGGGAAAGAGGGATAATAGGGAAGAAAGAGGAAAGGAGAGAGGGAAGGACAAGGAGAGGAGAGAGAGGTTGATGATAGGAAGAAGAGAGAGAAAGGGAGAGAGGAAGAAATGAGAATGAAAAAATAGAATGAAAATAATCTTTGTGAGAAGCGAAAAGGAAAAGGGAGCAGAGATGGACGCTTAATGATAGTGGAAGTGAGCAAAGAGAAAGACGGGTATGAGAGAGAGAAAGAGAGAGAGAGAGAGAGAGGCAAGGGGGGGGGAGACTGAGCAAGAGGGAGTGGAATGGGGTGGCTGAGACTTATGGGGTGTCGTTGAGATGTCCCTGGGATCATTACAGAGCTTCGCAGGGCCGGAATTGGGGCGTTAGTGGACACCCATCACTCTCAACGCTACTCGGGGGCGGGGGAGGGGGGGATGGGAGGACGGGGAAGGCATGGGGTAGGAGGGCGGGAGGAGGAGGGAGGGAATGGGTAGGGAGTGAAGAGGGGAGAATGGTGGGGCGAGGAGAGGAGGGGGCAACTGGGAAGTGGAGGAAGGGAGAGATGAGAATGAGGAGAAGTGTGGGGAGATGAGACTAAGAGGAGGAGGAGGAGAAAGAGTGGGGAAGAATGGAGAAGAGGAGAGAGAGCGGGGGGAGGGGGCTGTAGGAGTGGTGGAGAGAATTGGAGGAGTGAAGAAGAGTGGAGGAATGAGAGGCTTGGCTAGGAGTGAGGAAGGAGGGAAACAACATAAATGGGTCGAATAACATAGAGGTCGAGTAAACCAAGGACAAAATAGGTCAAACAAAAAACAAATCGATTAAATATACCACGAATATTTCCTGCTAAGATCCGTCGAAGTGAAAGGATTAAGGATGATGTCTTCCGCAGATATGTGAGGGGAAAGGGAATAGAGAAATGAAGGAAGGAGGAGATAAGAGAAGGTGAAGAGAGGGTGCCAAGAAGATAAAGAGAGGGAATGTCAGAGGAATCGACGAGGAGGGTGAAAGGAGGTGCGGAGATAAGGGGAATTAAGGATGAGAGAGAGAGAGAGAGAGAGAGAGAGAGTCGAAGGCGATCGTAGTTATTGAAATACGGAAATTTATGGATGTACTGTACATATAATACACTTATTTCACACACACACACACACACACACACACACACACACACACACACACACACACACACACACAGATAGAGCCTCATTGCAGACAAGTCTGAAAATACAGTCTTCCTCCCTACCCCTTTCTTCCATCTCCCCACGCTCGTCCTCCCTGAACGTCCTCTCCTTTTCCCCTCTCCTCCTCTCTTTTCTCCTTCTCCTCCATCTCCCCTTCTTGTCCCTCTCCCTTTCCCACTCCCTCTCCCTCCACTATCTCTATTTTTCGTCCTTTACTCTCCCTCTCCTCTCTTTCCTCTCCTTCTCTCCCCTTCCTCCCGTTTTCCCCTCTATGGCTGTCTAGAGTTGGATTTTCACCCCCTCTTCCCTTACCTTGCCTTGTAAAATCCCAATAACCATTTTACGAAATTTAGTTCACAATACCGAACAAGGGAGGGGTGAAGGAGGGGGAGGGAAGGAGGGGGTGTAGGAGAGTTTAGGGAAGCGAGTGGAAGAATGGTGAGGGTAGGGGAAGGCGAGAGAAAGGTGGGGAGGGAGGCAGGAATAGTGAAGGGAAACTTGATTGGAGAAAGTCAGTCGGGGAAGGTTATGGGGAAGAAAAGGAGGAGGAACAAAGGGAGGCAATGTGAAAGGGGTAAGAGTGGTCGAAGTAGGGAAAGAAAAGAGAAGGGTCGGAAGGAGGGAGAAATAGGGAAGGGGATGGTAAAAGGAAAAGGAGCCAGTGGGTATTGTCTTGAGGAAGGATAGGACGACGAATCTAAGGGAGAGTGAGTAGATGGAAATTGAAATGGACAGATAGAAAATTAGTTACTTCCATCATGTAACCTCCCTTTTTCCTCCACCATTCCACCCCTTTCCTCCATCTGACCCCTCTCCATCATCCTGCTTCCCTCCATCATCATACTCCCCTTTCTTCCTCCACCAGGCTGTATCTATCTCCACTCCGTCTTCTTGTCACTGCTGCTCTTCTTCTTCCACTACTGTACTTTCCTTCACCTGCCACACCACTGCCCTCTCTACATCACTACTTCCTTCCCCCCACAACTCATCCCCACCATTTTACTCCCCTCCCACCACTCCTATCCAGCACTCTTTTCTTTCCCTTCACCGTTCTACTCCCCTCTCCCCATCATCTACTTCCCTCCCTCCACCACTCATCTGCACCATTTTACTCCCTTCCCACCACTCCTTTCCACCACTATTTTCCTTCCCCTCCACCATTCTACTCCCCATTCCCCACCACTGTCCTCCCCTCCCTCTACCACTTCCCTTTCTGCCTTTCCACCCCACGCCTATAACTCAGAACCTTCTTAGTAAATACAGAAAAGTTGTGAAGTACAGCATTACTTTCATGTGCACTGAACTCATGTACGCAGAAGTCATGTACACGTGACCCAGCAGGCATGTAATAGCAGCTGTGTGTGTGTGTGTGTGTGTGTGTGTGTGTGTGTGTGTGTGTGTGTGTGTGTGTGTGTGTGTGTTTTAACTACTGTGTGTTTACGAGAATAGTTCTGTGTGTTTGGGTATTTTATGGACGTGGGTGCTTGTGTATGGATAGGTTTGTGTGTGTGTGTGTGTGTGTGTGTGTGTGTGTGTGTGTGTGCGCGCGCGCGCACGTAGTGGCATTGACCGTGTGTGCATGTGTATGTATCTAAGTTTTGTTTGTATGTGTGTGCTTGTGTGTACGTGTGCGTGTGCTTGTGTATGCGTATGAGGTAAGCCAGAGGGTCCATATGTATATTAATGTGTGTCTTCCCATAGCTGTATGTATGAGTATGTATTTATGCGTGTGTGCGTTTCTACCTGCGAGTGGAGAGGAGGAGGAAGATGGAGGGGTGGAGGGAGAGAAAATTGGGGAGGAAAGGTGGTCGGGTGGAGGGAGAGGAGGAGGAAAGATGAAGGAGTGGAGGGCTAGAAAATTTGGGAGGAATAATGAGGTGGAGGGAGAGGATACTGGGGAGGAAAAATTATGAGGTGGAGGGAGATAAAATTGGAAAGGAAAACTGATGGAGTGATAGGGAAATGGGGAGAGAAACTGGGTGACTAGGTAGGAAAATGGTTGGGAAAGGAAGGGAAGATGAAAGTTTGGGAGAGTATGGACGGAATGGGAGAGAGATGAGAGGGGGGGAGGGAAATATGAGGAGTAAAGAGGGGGGTGAAGGGAAAGGAAAATGTTCGGTGAGAGGGAAATGGGAGAGGAAGGAGAGAGAAGTGAGGGGTGAGAGAAGGGGAGAGACAGGATACGATTAGGAGATGGAAAAGGAAGAAAAAAAGGATGATCGAAGGGAAAGAAAACCGGGAAGGGAAGTGGTAGGTGAAGAGGGGAAGGGGGAAAGGAAGGGAAGGAAGATGGAGGTTTGGAAGAGAGAGGGAGGAGGGAAGATGAAGGGTTGGGAAGGGGGAGGAAAGGAAAGGTGAAAATAATATGGCAAAAGGGAAATTTCGGAGGGAATGGTGGGATGAATTATAATATTGCAAGAAATACCGGAAATTGGAAGGATAATAAACTGTCTCGATTAAATCAGTACCTGCGATGACCATACTTAGTTAATTTATCGGTGCTAATACCTGACGATTTGTATAGGTGAGAGAAATGCATGCTAGTTTGGGGTGAGAGTTCTTAAGGGTGTCTCAGTTATCTCTTGCGATGGTATAGATGCACGCAAGTATTATATATATAAATTTTGACTAATACCAGGGGATATTTTTTAGCTGATATTTTTTCGCACTTGCAGTCATTGGGTTAACTAACTACGTAAATTAATATAGTTACTGTTTTGAACACACACATTTGTTCACCTTTAGGAAATGCTATCAGTGAAATAATTAAAAAGTAATTGAATGAGGATGGACAGGATCTGTGGATTTTAACTTCTAATATCTAATGCTGTTTTCTGCGGTGTCGTCTTATTGAATTCTCTTCCTGCCACCACGCGGCCAGTCAATTAATTCTAGATTTTATGAGCTATAGGGATGAAATATAACTTCCATTAGCTCTTTCATCATCAGAGGTCTTCCGTGTGTTGAAAGAGTTGTCAGGTGGGGTCAAGCAAAAAAATTAGAAAATTAGAAAGCGCTCAGAGAGTACATACCTCCGCCAATACCATTGCCATTAAAAAAAGGATCCGGATCCGGAGCCGTGGATAACAGTAGGATCCAAATCCTCCCGGAAATTTAATCAGTTCCTTCTTTGTCCATGTCCCACCTTTCCGCTAAAATTCATTGAAATTCACAGAGAACTTTAGGAGATATTGTGAAAGATATTCCGGATCTGCCCCCAAATCTGATCGTTTCTTCCTTGGCCCATGGCGCACCCTTCCACAGAATTTCATCAAAATCCGTTCACAACTTTGTGAATAATCCCGGATCCGGATCCGTGGATATAGGATTCGGATCTGCCCCAAAATTTAATCATTTTTTTCTTCGTGCATGGCCCAGCTTTCCACAGAATTTCGTTGAAATTCATTGAGAAATTTTTGAGATATTGTGCGGGATACTCCGGATCCGGATCCGGATCCGGATCCGCCCCCAAATTTAGTAATTTTGTCTTCGTCACATGGCCCACCGTTCAACAAAATTTCATCAAAATCCATTCATAACTTTTTGAGTAATTCTTCCAACAGACAGACAGACAAACCAACGCTGGGTAAACAACCTCCTTACCGGAGGTAATCATGAGCGGATTGGATGGGCTAATTTTCCTCTCAGTTTCGTATTATTAAAAAAAAATAGAGATGCAGTTTACTTATGTTTATCGACCTTTTTCTTCTCCTTTTTCTCATCTTTCTCTTGTTATATCCTCGTATCCGTTTCTCTCTCTCTCTCTCTCTCTCTCTCTCTCTCTCTCTCTCTCTCTCTCTCTCTCTCTCTCTCTCTCTCTCTCTCTCTCTCTCTCTCTCGTGAATGTCTTTTTTAGTTTATCTACTATTTTTAATATCTTTTTCAGCTTTCTCTTCTCTTCTCCTCGTATCCATTCTCCATTATAGCCTTTACTCGCTATCTCTTTTCTCGCTCCTCCCCTTCTTCGCCCTCCCCTCCCCTCCGACACTCACCCTCCAGTTTCTCTCCCTTTATTGGTACTTGGGACATGAGGGAAGGAGGAGGGAGGAAACGAGAGAGGGAGAAGAGGAGGGAAGAGCAGGAGAGAGGAGGAAAGTGAAAGAGAGAGGAGAGGAGGAAGGGAATGAGCAGAAGGGAGAGGAAGAGGGAAAAGCAGGAGAGAAAAAAGGAAGGGAAAGGAGCAGAAGGGAGAGAGGAGGAGGGAAGAGTAGGAGAGGGGAGGGAAGTGTAGGAGAGAGGAGAGGAGGGAAGTGGGCAGAAGGGAGAGGAAGAGGGAAAAGCAGGAGAGAGGAGGGAGAGAAGAGGAAGGGAAATGAGCAGAACGGATAGAAGAGAGGGGAGAGGAAGAGGGAGCACAAAAGAAAGAATAATGTGTAGGGGAGAGAGGGAGAGAGAGAGAGAGTCAGTCAGTCAGTCAGTCAGTCAATCAGTCAGTCAAAACAAAGCCTTTCACACACACCTACCTTTTAAATCACGAAACAGACACAAGACTGAATACGCCCCCTCTCATCCAGCCCTCTCTCACGTCCCCCCAGAAAAGCCTTCACGTTAAGAGACGACCCCCTCACATGCCCCCCCCCTCTCACCCCCCGAATATTTACAGCTCTCCAGTAATTACCCCGAACTTTACTGCATCATCAGAGCCGCTAATCAACAAAAACTCGATGGGTTGTCGTGAAATAGTGTTAATTTGCCCTAACTACCGGTTCGCCTGGCATCACGCGTATTTTATTAGCGCAATTTGCCGACACGAAAGCAGATATCAAGGGCCGTAATTCATAACTTCAGCTGCGGAGGGGTTTATGCTGTGGGCGAGAGAGAGAGAGAGAGAGAGAGAGAGAGAGAGAGAGAGAGTGTCCATCACCCCCACCTTAACAACCACCATCACCACTACATGTCCCCGTCACCCTCCATCATTACCCCCCTCATCACCACCACCTAATAACATTACTTCTCATCCGCTGTTTCTCATATCCCCCTACACTACCGTCTTTCATTCCCCTCCCCCCCTTCATCTGCTTCTCTCATCTTCCTTCTCTCCCCTCTCATCTCTCCTTTCACCATCTTGCTCTCTCTGTCTTCCTTCTCGTCCTTATCTCAGGACTTCGTTGAATTTTACATTTTCCTCAGTATAGATTTACACACTTTCTTTTTACCTTCATATTTATTTTTCCCTGATCATCATCTGCAAGTTTTCCTGCATTTTATATTTCCTTTAATCTTACCATTGGATATTGATTTTTCATGCCCTTTCTCCCTTTCTCTCATTTTTTAATTTATTTCTTCCTCTCCTTCCTTCCCCCCCCCTTTTTTTTTTTTTTTTTTTTTTTTTTTTTTTTTTTGCGTCCTTGTATGTCGTATGTCGTTCGTTTTTCACGTTTTTATCCGTGATCTGTGTTTTTATAACGTCATTGCAACCCGTCATCATCCCAGCCCAGATCCCTACTATTCCTTATCGATAGCTAAGAGCCGTATAAAAACATGAGAAGTAGGAGGCGCTGTCAATGGTTACCAGTGAAATGGGCCTCAAATATTAACTCATCATTCAGGCCTTCAGAATTCTCGGTTCCCGCCCATATTCCCTACGGTGACCTGGTTTTTCATTTTGCTTGGGCCAACACCGAGGATGAATGAAAGTTAGGGCTGTGTATAATGCCTCTAGCTCGAGAAGTCTGTGCTCAGCTGAATAAAACCGTGTAGTGGTACAGGAATAAACGAAAGCGTCGTTGTAGTGAGGGATTGACACACAGCTTCATCTCTTCCACACTCCTGACACCTTTGAGTAGAGCCATTGCGTCAGTTGTGAAGTTAACCCCTTGAAGACGAGAACCCATAGCCGAGCAGAATAAAAGTGTGAGGCGGTAAGAGATAAAATAGTTAAGATTTTGTCACTGTACGAGGGGTAATGGTGTTTTAATCTTTATATGACGATTAGGTACTCCTCAGCAAAATAAACAAACAAATAATCTGGCGTTAAAAAGAGTAAGACAGTTAAGCTCTCTGTAGTCGTCCTCTACACCCACTTTCTAAACCTTCTGCCCATATCTATCTACCTTCATTCCCAGTCTCCTTCCCACCCAGTCTCCCCAGCCTCTCCAACCCCCTCTCCCCAACCTCTCCTACCCGCTCTCGCCAGCCTCCCCTCACATCGTATATCCAACTTCTTCACCCCACATTGCATCTCCATCCTCTCCTCCCCACATTGTATATCCAGCCTCTTCTCCCCACATCGCATCTCCAGCTTCTCCTCCCCACATCGTAACTCCAACCTCTCCCCCACCCCACTCCCACTCAAAACACTGGATCAGATCGCCTCAGGAGTCCCCCATCCACCCAGTCTTACCCCCCGTCGCTTCGGATTCTAATTAAGTCCCCAGCTTGCCCTCCAATCCTTCTTTAATTACGCCTACTGGAGGGGGAGAGGGCGTGAGAGGGAGGAGTGGGTGTGGGGGCTGAGAGGGAGAAGGGGGAAATGAGTTAGGGAAATGAGGCAGGGGTGGGGGTGTAAAGGGAGGAGATGGGATGGGGAAATAAGTTATATTGGAGTTAAATATAACAGCAGATACCCCCCCCTCTCTCTCTCACACACACACACACACACACACACACACACACACACACACACACACACACACACACACACACACACACACACACACACACACACACACACACACACACACACACACACACACACACACACACACACACACACACACACACACACACACACACACACACACACACACACACACACACACACACACACACACACACACACACACACATCTCCCCCGCCCCCTGCCTGCCGTAAAAGGGGCTAATCCGGACCAGTGTATTATATTCCAGTGCCGGGCGACGCCGTGTTAGGCCAGATTGTGCCGCTTGTAAACTCTGGGATTGTGTCAAGGCTGGGGAAGAGAGAGAGAGAGAGAGAGAGAGAGAGCTGTGGTGTGTGTGTGTGTGTGTGTGTGTGTATGTGTGTGTGTGTGTGTGTGTGTGTGTGTGTGTTTGTGTGTGTGTAATTCTGAATGTTTTAATATTTGTATATATCATTGTAGTGAGAGAGGGGGCAACACTAATGCGCTTCAGGCAGCCACACCTCTGAGTTACACCTTTCACTGCCACACCACACACCTCACACTGCCATACAACACAGTCACATCACACTGCCACAGTACAGTCACACCTGTCACTATGTCACTACAACACCACATGGTCACACCTCACTACCACACCACACAGTCACACCTTATAAATACCCTTCATATTCTCTCACTGCCACACTTTGTCTCACTTGTCTTACCACACCTCCCACTCCTACTGCACGTGGACTTTTTCTGTCATCTCGTACATCATAAAAAAATAAAAAAAAAATACTGCGTGTATATAAATCATCTACAAATTTTCCAGTCTTGTGAGGCACGGATACGGCAGGTAATAAAATCTTTGATACGTAAAGGTTTTCCCGGATGTAAGAAAGGTAAACACGCCAACATTAGAAGCGAAATCTAAGGACAGTAAGCATCTCACACACACACACACACACACACACACACACACACACACACACACACACACACACACACACACACACACACACACACACACACACACACACACACACACACACACACACACACACACACACACACACACACACACACACACACACACACACACACACTCACTGACACACACACACACACACACACACACACACACACACACACACACACACACACACACACACACACACACACACACACACACACACACACACACACACACACACACACGTTTCTTCACCCCTCTTCTCTCCCTTTTTTATTGTTTTTGCTCTTATTCCCTTTCCTCATTTCTCCTTTCCTCATTTCTCACCATTTTCCTCCTTTATCTTTCTCCAAGTTTTTCCCTTTTCCCCAATCCCTCCACTCCCCTACTTTACATTATTCTCCATCCCCACTCTTATACTTCCTAGTATCCTTTCCACTCCGTACCCCAAATCCTTCTAGGGAGTAGGATGGGGAGGGTATACTCGATTTGACGGACCGGGATTTAACAACAACAACTTCCCTGTCCTTACTGATGTCCTCCCATAGACCTTTCTAATCCCCTACCCTTTCCTTTACTTCCCCAAATTGAATCCCTTCACTTCCTGCCAATCCCCACCTCCACCTCCCAGCCCTTTCCTTCTTCCTCAGTCCTCCCTAATCTCACATCCAGTCCCTCTCAGTCTGCTTCCAACTTGCTGCGTACTGCCTTCCTCCACCCCTTCTTCATTCTACTATAGTTGAACCCCTTCCCTACTCCCCAGTCCCTTCCATCCCCACGCACCCCTTACCAGTCTCCTTCCATGCTCCCCAAATCTTTCCCTATCCCCTACCCAGCCATGTCATCCCCCATATCCCTCCCCATTCCCTCCCTTGCTCCTCAAAAGCTCCCAGTCCCCTACCCTGCCGCAAATCGCTCCCTGCCCTCTTGCTTTTCCTCTGATCCCCCTTCCCTACCCAGCTTCCCAACCTCTTCCCTACTCCCAGTTCATACTCCCAAATCCTTCCCTTGTCTCCCAGTCCCCCTACCCTCAAAATCCCAGCCAATCCCTTGACGTATCTCCAGTCCGATTCTGTAGGTAGGTGAGAGAGAGAGAGAGAGAGAGAGAGAGAGAGAGAGAGAGAGTCTCCCCTGGATTATGAGGAGGATAACTGCCAATATATCTTCAGTAGCCGTAAAGCTGTCGCCCCCCGCGATATACATACGCCATAAAGACCTCAGACGGCGATGGTGTGAGCTGTGGGGGGCTGAGGTGGGGATGATGGGGTGGGGGGATGGGGGTGTGGTGGGGATGATAAGGGGGCGGGCGTAGTGACGAAGGGTGAAGAAAGAGGTACGGTGGAGTTGGGAGGGGAATTATATGATTATGTGGAGGTATGAGTGTGTGCCGTGTAGGATGTGACGGTGATGGTATGTGTAGGGGGTATGGTGTACTGTATGTGTGGGGGTCACGATGTGGATGAAGGGATTGATTGTTAGTATGCGTATATGGTGGTATGGTTGGATAGTGTGTGGGATGTGATGGTATGTGTATGGGGGTATTGTGTATGTCCCAGGGTTATGATGGTATGTGCGGGGTGAGGGCATCATAAGTTTGGAAATGATAGCATGTGTGATGGGTTTATGGGATATCTAGATGTATAGATATATAAATCTTGCTGTTAGTGAAGTCGGGGGATGTTTGCAGGGTGTATGGGTCATGGTGTGTTACGGTCACATGGTGTGTTTGTGTGTGGTATGTTACGGTTTCATGGTGTGTTTGTGTGTATCCAGTAGGGTAGGAGATATGGTGTGACAGGTGTGGTGTGGTGGTGTAGCGTATGAAATTTGTGTGTGTGTGTGTGTGTGTGTGTGTGTGTGTGTGTGTGTGTGTGTGTGTGTGTGTGTGGATAATGTTAGGAGATGGATGTGGATAACAAGTAAGATTTTTTTTTTTTTGATAGGCACGTGTGTGGGGGTTAGAGGTGACGAGGTTGTGGTGTTTAGAGTATAATATGGAATGGGGTGAGACTTTTGCTGTGGAGGAGTTAGGTGGCGATGTTTGATAATGTTGATGTTTGTGTAGCGAAAATGATGATGATGATGATGATAATGATGACGATGATGATGGTATGTGTACTGAAGATATGAGCCCTTTATTGCTTAGTATAAAGAAGATCTATATTGTTATTTACTTCAGGATTAATGGTAGTATACTGACTTCATGATGATTGATGATGATGACGCACGGCATAATGATGATGGGATAAGATTCGTTGATGATAAGTTGTGTGGTTGGCGTGAGGTTGTGCTTTATTGAGAGCTTGTGTGGTAATGGTGGTTCATTTTGGTGGTGGTTATGTTTGTTGGTAATGGTTCGTATTGGTGGTGGGGTGTGTGGTAGTGATGGTGGTGTGTGGTTGTGATGGTTTGTTATAATGGTAGTTTTTTGTTGTGTTGGTGGTGGTGTGGTTGTGATGGTTTGTTATAATGGTAGTTTTTTGTTGTGTTGGTGGTGGTGTGGTTGTGATGATTTGTTATAATGGTATTATTTTGTGATGGTGGTGTGTGGCTGCCGTGATGGCCCGTGGTAGTTGTGTTGTGTGGTAGTTATGGTTTGTTGTGATGGTAATGATGGTTCGTTGTGGTGGTTTGTGTGTGTGGTGGTGGTGTGGTAATGGTGGTGGTAGTGGATGGTTTATTATAGCTGTGTGATGATTCTGTTCCTTGGTTCAAATGTGGTATGATGTGGTGCATGTGATTTTACAGGTGTGCGGATGCAGGTGTAGCTATTCTACATTTGTTTGGTGATGTAATTTGATGCGGGAATGGTAGTGTGTGCGAAGACTGATAATATTGTGGTAAGCCTTTTTCCTTTGTGCTGACGGTGCATTGTATTATCTGGTTTTTTGATGTGTTAATATGTATGTGGTGATGGTGGTACAAGTGTGATGATATAATGTGGTGATGCTGTGTGGTGATGGTGCAGGGAGTGGTGCTGATAGTGAAGGAGAAGTGACTGATAGTGTTGTGGTGTGGTAAGCTGTTCCTGCGTGCTGACGGTGCATTGTGGGGGCAGGTGTTGTGACGTGAAATGCTTCTCTGGTGGTGTTGAAAAGCTGAGTGAAGGTGTAAGGGGTTGGAGAGGGATTTTAATTGGTAGTGATGGGGTGATGGAGGATTGTTATGGCGAGGGATTGTGTGGTGGTGTCGCAGTAGGGATTTTTTTTTTAATGAAGTTCTTTTGTAGTGGTAAGTGGGGAATGTGATGATGTGGGATTCTGAAAGGTTGTTGCTAGTGTTTACTTACACACACACACACACACACACACACACACACACACACACACACACACACACACACACACACACACACACACACACACACACACACACACACACACACACACACACACACACACACACACACACACACACACACACACACACACACACACACACACACACACTGCTCACAAATACCCCCAACCCTCATCCACGCACACACCTCGTAAAGCACGTCTGAGTCCCAATAAAACAGCCTCTCAGAGCATCGGACAGACAGGCGCCCCTTCACAAGCACCCTACACCCACACACCCAACACCCACACACCCCACTCATCCCATACACAGCCATCCATTTTGCCCTTACCTCTCCATCACTTTCCCACCCCTCCAAGCAATTCCCTTTTCCCTTTCTAAATGTCCTCCTCCTGTTCCTTTCTCCATCCAGACACTGCCTTTTCCCCTACCGACATATATCCATCCTCATCCAAATACTACACCCTCCTGCTCCTCCACCAGACATCTTTCCCAGCGCCCTATAATGCCCCACCACAAACATACCCATCCCATTGAACCCCCTCCACCCCTTCCAAACATCCCCCGACATACGTCCCTCCTTCAGTCAAATTCTCGTTCACACCCCACCTAACTGTCTGCCCCTCCAAGCCCAGTGTTGGAAAAGGGATTCGCAAATAACCACTCCCCTCCCTATCCAAATCCCTTACCCCTCCAGGAGCATACTTCCCCCCAAATTCCTCACTCCTCTAAGCACCTCTTCAGCTTCAAACACCATAAGGCCTCCAAACACCTTTTCAACTCCAAACACCTTCACCCCGCCTAACACGTTACCCATCCAAAAACCCTCTCTTTCCAGACCCATCACCCCTTCAAACCCCCCCATCCCTCCAAACACCTCCCTTCAAACACCATCTCCCCTCCAACCCTCACCCCTCCAAGCTCAGTGTTGTAGGAGAGGGGGGTGAGGCGCTGATAACCCAAGGCCTCACCACGGCTCTCGGCCCTGTTTGCCCTACGTGTTTAAGTCTGTTTGTCTTGGTGTCCGCCTGTCTGTCGCTTTGTCAGTGCGTGTGTGTGTGAGGCCTTAGTGTGCGTGTGTACGGCTGTTAGTGTGTGTATGTGTGGACCTGTGGCGGTGTGGCAGTGTGTGTATGTGTGCGTTTGGGTATATATGTGAGTATTGTGTGTGTGTGTGTGTGTGTGTGTGTGTGTGTGTGTGAGAGAGAGAGAGAGAGAGAGAGAGAGAGAGAGAGAGATTACGTATGTTAGTGCGTTAACGTGTGTGTACTGTATATCTATTGAGTTAGTGTGTATATATGAACTTCCTTTACTTGTATGCTCAAATTACATTGCGAGTGTCTTGGTTCAGCTTTGTGTGTGTGTGTGTGTGTGTGTGTGTGTGTGTGTGTGTGTGTGTGTGTGTGTGCGTGGATCCCAGTTGATGGTCATTCAAATTTGTTTACATAAGCAAAAAGCCTCAGTGTTGTATGCATGACGTGTGTGGACGCTGATGTATGTACTTAATCGTGTGTGTGTGCGTTGATTAATGTACGTAATTTTGTGTGTGTGTGTGTGTGTGTGTGTGTGTGTGTGTGTGTGTGTGTGAGAGAGAGAGAGAGAGAGAGAGAGAGAGTAGAAGTACAGTACTGTGTGTGTGTGTGTGTGTGTGTGTGTGAGAGAGAGAGTAGAAGTACAGTACTGTGTGTGTGTGTGTGTGTGTGTGTGTGTGTGTGTGAGAGAGAGAGAGAGAGTAGAAGTACAGTACTGTGTGTGTGTGTGTGTGTGTGTGTACCAGGACGGCGTTTCCTCATTATCGTGTGTCTGGTCAGCCACACACATGTTTTGCCAGATAAGCCATTGTTCTCGGATCCGTAATGGTGTATTGTTGTTGTTGTTTACAGCAGTACGTGGCTTCATGGAACAGCAACTCTTTCAGTCTAATGGTGTATTATTAAGTGTAAGTAAGGGAAAGTGAAATAGCTAGAACAAAAATAACATCAACAATGGTAATGATAACAATAGTTAATGATAATACTAAAAGTAATGATGATAATAATAATAATAATAATAATAGGAATCATAATGGTGATGATTAATAATAGTGAAGACCCTAATAACAACAGTGACAGCAATAACAACGACTAGAGCAGTAAATAATAATAATAATAATAATAATAATAATAATTATTATTATTATTATTATTATTATTAGAAAGCGCCCAGAGAGCGCATACCTCCGCCAGTGCCATTGCCATTAAAAAGGATCCGAATCCAGATCCGACACAAAATTTAATCATTTTTTTCTTGGTCCATGGCCCACCTCTCCTCAACATTTCATCAAAATTCATTATGAAGTTTGGTAGATATTGTGGGGGATACTCCGGATCCAGATCCGGATCCGGCCCAAAATTTAATCATTTCTTCCTTGGCCCATGGCCCACCCTTCCACAAAAATTCATCAAAATCCGTTCCTAACTTTTTGGTAATCCTGCCAACAGACAAACCAACCAACCAACGCGGGGTAAAACATAACCTCCTTGGGGGAGGTAATAATAATAATGATGATTAATATTGGTCAACACTGCATTCTCTTTGTAGTTTCTTCAAGGTCTAACTTCCCCTCCCTCCATGCTCTCCTTTCCTTCTTATCTTACTTCCTCCTCTTTGCACTCCCAATTGTCCCTTCTTCTCCCCAACCACTATGTTCTCTCTCTTCCTTCTCTTTCAGAGTACCACTTCCCCCTTCCTTCAGATTTACCTTTCCCATATCCTGCGGTACCTCCTTCACCCCTCCCTCTCTGATCATAGCACCTCTGTCTGTCCTTTTGCCATCTTATTCCCTCATACCTTACCTCCCTCACCCTCTTAACACTCCGTCCCACCCTTACCCTCCAAGCACTTCCTCTTACCCTCACTCTCCAAGTATGACCCTTCCCTCCTCCAAATACACGCTCTTACTCTCCAAATATGCCATCCACCTTACCCTCCAGTCATCCCCCCTAGCAAAAGAATTTCCTTTACTTCTCCTTTTTATCCTGCAGTTTTCCTAAGTCTCCAGAATCCTCCTCCTTTCCACCGAACCCTTCAGTTTTCCCCAGCCCCGCTACCCTCCAAGTACCATGCCCCTCACCGTCCTCTGCCCCCTCCCTCTGTTTTGCCCCCTTCCGTCCAGCCTTCCCCCACATCACCTCCCCCATCATTTTTTAGCGCGTATCGGTTCATTAGGCGTGCCGTATTGGTGGATGGCGGGCCCTGCATGTCATTAGTCAGACCCACACCCACCTGACCCGCCCATGCGTCATCCGCCCCGGCCACATTACGGATCGTTTGTTACTCCGGGGGGCGACATGGGAAGGGGGGCGAGATGGAAAGGGGAAGAGGGGATAGGTAGAGTTGGGAATAGGTAGTGGTTGGGAATGAGAGGAGTAGTTAGTTGAGGTATCTTGAGTTTTGCCTTAATTACCCCGACGACGTCCTCCCCCTGGCCTCTTCATCCACTGCATCTCCCCCTCCGTTCTTTTCCCTTCCCCACAGGTTTCCCCCTTCCTTTCTTCCACTTCATCATCCATTCCTTTCCCCCCTCTCACTCCTAGCCTCCTACTTCCCTTCTCTTTCCCCCTAATTTCCCCCTTCCTTTCATTCAGCCACATCTCCAATTCTTCTCCCCCCTCACACCTAACCCCTTAATTCCCATCCCCTTCCATCCCCCACCCCAACCCCTGCCCCATTACCCCATGCCCTTCGTAAATCTGTGCCTGGTGAGCGTGGTGGCAGGTGGGATATTGCCTGGGTAGTAGGGAGGCCAGGGCTAGAGAGGCGTGTTAATATAGAAGTATAAACAGGGAGGGAGGGGGGGCTGGGGGCACTAACTCAATCTACTGGCGTTTAGTTCACGAGGACGCTGGGGTATACAGTAGGGAGGCTCGTTGGGTGGGCTATGTATACCTTGATCCCAGGGCTACACGTGGTTAATCTGGTACACATAGATTTTTACCTGTAGACTTCGGGAGGTTTGCTACTGAGGAGTAAAGTTGTCTTAGGGAGTAAAATAGGTTGGTCGTTGGCTGAGAGAGAGAGAGAGAGAGAGAGAGAGAGAGAGAGAGAGAGAGAGAGAGAGAGAGAGAGAGAGAGAGAGAGAGAGATTATCATGTGAGTTAAAAAGAAATAGTTGCGGTGGAACGTATGAATGGGCAAAATATAGCACAGACATTGCTAGTGGTAAATTTATGGGGAGGAAAACAAAAGCTTAAGTAATTGGGATTGAACCTGTAAATAACTGGGGCAGAATGTTAAATAGCTTAGAGATGCTAACGGGAGAAAGACTAACTTAATGGAACGTTTGCGTGAGAGAAAAATAATGCTTGGTGAGGGAACGTGCTCATGACGAGAAGGGTCCAGCAGTATGCGAGAGAGAAAAATAAGACAACGTGTGTATAAGAGGGGTGGCTAGACTGATGTGGTTCCGACAGGCTAACGGCATGCATGAAAAAGGGCCTGATTGTGTGTCTGTATAGAACGACGAACGGCATGCATGAAAAAAGTGCCTGTGCGTCTTTAAGAACGGTATAGCTGCATGAGATAAAAACATTGCAGTACAGTAGAACTTCAGTAGCTGTGAACACAAGATCGCCAACATTTCTTTACCGTCTGTGGCAGTGGATGGTGTTACATGAAATGATTTAATGCGATAGCTGGATGATACGCAAACTCTTTTTAATGTGATAGCTGTAAGAAGCAGACGCCAAACGCCAACGTGAAGGATGCGTGCTCTCTGTCGCTTGGGTAGAGATGAGAAGTATGGAAGACAGGACACAATGCTGGTAGAGGATTGTGAGCCAACTTTTACTCATAGCTGTACGTGAGGAAAACAAGACTCTCCCACGAGGAGAATTGCATGGTAGAACACTTGCATGAAAAAAAAAGAGTATCATGTATCGTAGAGAACGTTACGACTGCATGAGACTTGGTAACAGTACGTATGCATGAGATAGACGAGAGGCATGACAAAGCGGTGACTCGATTGCTGAAGCTCTGGCAGGCAAACATATGAACTAATGCATGAGAGGAAAATGTGACCGCGTATATTTAGAACGGTATGGATGCTTGGGAAAAAATTAGAACCGTTGCTTTAGATATTGTACGTAGAGACAAACGGTATAGTGTAGTTTAAGCGTGAGAAAAAGTGACGAATCATGCAGCTTAGAGAACCGCACTATTGCATGATAAAAAAAAAAGAAAAAGAAAAAAAAAGATGGACCTAGTGCATGAGAGCTACAAGGCCTTCGTGGTAGAGCTTTTGCAAGAGAAAAGAGTGAGATGAATGAGGACACGTGGATCTTAGAGAACAGCATTGTAGCATGATAAAGATAAAAAGATTGTGATAGAATGTGTGCGTGAGGTGGAAGGAGTGTTAACTTTAGATGAACAACAAGGCAGAACTATTGCATGAGACAGGAGTGCGAAAAGGAGTGAGGAAGCGTGGATCTTAGAGAACCGCACTGTATCATGATAAAAAATAAAGATAAAAAGTTAAATAGAAGGTGTGCGTGAGATAGGAGTGTTAATATAAGACGAAGAGCAAGGCAGAACGTTTGCCTGAAAAAACAGACATCGTGTATATTGTAGAACGGTGCGGGTGCGTGATAAAGACATGGCAGTTGGACGCGTGTGTCAGAGGGAGAAAGTGTTAACATTAGACGAACAGCTTGGTAGAATTATGGCCAGATTGATGAGGCTCTGACAGGCGAGGAGTGTGAAACCTTGCGTGAGGAAAGTAAGTGATGAATCGTTTATTTTAAGAGAACCGTACCGTAGTGCCGCATGATAAAAAAGACATTGCAGTAGGACGTTTGCATGAAAGAGACAAGTTACAGTGAAAAAAAAGGCACGGTGGAACTTTTGCATCGGGAAGATTTTTCGATGAATTTTTTGCAACGTATATATAAAAAAGGAAATGATGGCTGTAGAACCCATGGATAAGAAGTGTCATTCTCTTCACAACGTTTCGGTAGCTGAATGAAATCGTAGTAAAAAAATAAGATGACATGCGTCAGCTCTCTGTAGAAGTTAAAGGAAATATTGCCCGGATCATTACGAAAAGCATCTCCTTAATTTTAGTCGTGTCCTAATCTAAGTAAATTTTTTTTTTTTATGTGGGGAAGAAGGAACCAAAGGCAATGAGCCTGCAAAACTGTTCCTTCCAAGAGAAAAACAAAATACAAGAGAGAGCCAAATTCAAGATCCATTCATTTCGAGATGCCTTGACACACTGCGTTTGAAAGACTGGAGATCATAGGAAGTAGGAAATACAGACAGAGGGAGACAGTTCCAAAGTTGACCTGTTGCATAAATGAAGGACTGGGAGTAACGGTTAACTCGTGCATTAGAGAGTTGGACAGAAAAGGGGAGAGAGTTTGCTGTTAGACGGGTGCTACGCGCCCGTCGTAGAAGTGGAGGAATGCATGCAGACAGTTCAGAGGAACAGTGACCATTGAAGTAGCGATAGAAAAGAGATAAAGATGCAACATTGCGGCGAAGAGACAGAGGTTGAAGGGAGTCAGTAAGAGGGGGAGAGTTAATGAGACGAAAAGCCTTCGACTCCACCCTATTGAGAAGAGCTGTATGTGGGGAGCCTCCCCACACATGAGAGTTGTACTCCACACAGGGGCGGATAAAACCCCTGTATAGAGTCAACAATTGTGCAGGGGCAAAGAAGGAACGGAGTCGGCATAGCACACCCAATCGCTTGGAAGCAGATTTTACAAGAGATGTAATATGATGATCTTTCCAAGACAAAACTGTGGGGTGGTGGTAGAAATAAAGATTAGGAGATGAAGGGGAAGGAAACAGTGAAGAAGAGAGGAGAGCAAGAAGAGAGACAAGAGGAAGAGAGGAGAATAATAATAAGTGTTGCTGAGGTCCGTGGTTGGATCTAGACGGCGCGACCCCCTACCTGAGAGAGAGAGAGAGAGAGAGAGAGAGAGAGAGTAGTCGCAGATGAAGAAAAGGAAATAAAGGAGAAAAAAGAAAATAGAAGAGAAAAGAACAGAAATGGAAGATAGAGACGGAGGAGAAAAGAGGAAGACAAGAGAGGACTATGATCGAGGAAAGGAGAGAAGAGAGGAGAAGAGAAGAACAGAAGAGGAGAGAAAAGAACCCGAAGAGAAAAGAGGAAGAGAGGAGAGGACAAACAAAAACCATGGTAGAGCTCCGTTGTTGTTGGGTTCAGACGGGCCCCGACCCCCTACCTGGACGATGGCCCGCCTCATAATTGTATAAACATGAACACCCATTATAAATTCACCTGCGTAATGCGGAGGCCCACCTTAATGGCTTACCTGTCGACAAGACGTATACATTTTATTTCTCGCATTTGATTACCGTCCGCTCCGGCCATTTGTATTCTGCTCGGCCCCTTGGGTTTCAAACTGGACCGATTCGATAGATAGAGAGAGTTGAGGGATGATAATGAGTTGGCTGGCTTGGTTACTTCCTCGTTCCCTCCTTCCTTCTCCTTCCTTCCCTCCCCTTCCCTCCACCCTTCCTTCCTTCCCTCCCTTTCCTCCCCATCCCTTCTCTTTCCTCCCTTTCCTTCCTCCCCTCCCCTCCTTACTTCCTCCCCTCCCCTTCCTCCCCATCCCTTCTCTTTCCTCCCTTTCCTTCCTTCCCTCCTCCTTACCTCATCTCTTCTCTTTCTTCCCCATTCCTTCATTCCGCCATTCCTCCCCACCTCCCTTATTCTTCCGTCTTTCCCCCTCCACTCCTTTCCTTTCCTTCCTTCTCTCCCATTTTCCTAACTAATCCCTCCTACCATCCCCGCCTCTCATCTTCCCCTCTCCCTCCCTGTTTCCTATCATCTCCAACTCCACCTCGCTCCCCACCCCGTGTCGTAGCTCTTGCTTTCTCTCATTTCTACCATCCTAACTCCCCCCTCCTCCTCCCCCCCGTCATTCCCTCCCAACCCCTAGCTCTCTTTCCTCCTCCTCTTCCTCCTCCTCCTCCCCCCCCTTGTCTACTTTCTTCTCTCCCCCCTCCCTCGTCCTGCCTTCCCTCTCCATCCCATCCTCCTCTCGCTTCGCAACTAGATTTATTGTGATCATTATAAGTGGAGTGAATGGCTGGTTGGAGGGAGAGAGAGGGAGAGAGAGAGAGGGAGGGAGAGAGAGAGAGAGAGAGAGAGAGAAGAATGGAAATGAAAAAAGAAAAGACTTGTAAGAATTATTAAAATCATCAGTGAGAAGAAGAGAGGGAAAGGGAGAAAATAAAGATAAAAGGGGAGAATGAAGGAAGGGAGAAGGTGGGAAGAAGGAAATGGAATGAAGGGAAATGGAAGGAACTTAAGGAGGGGAGAGAAGAGAGAGAAGAAAGAAAGTATAGGAGGAAAAAAGTGAAAGGAAAGAGAGAGAGAGAGAGAGAGAGAGAGAGAGAGAGAGAGAGAGAGAGGGTGATTGTAAAGGGGTGATTAGGGGATTTGGGAGAATGGGGGAGATGAATGAGGACTTTTTTTCAGTGGGGATGATCGGGCGGGAGTGGAATTGAAGTGAAATTGAAAACTGGTGAGAACAAGATGAGAGAGAGAGAGAGAGAGAGAGAGAGAGAGAGAGAGAGAACATCGTATAGGAAGTGTGTATGTGTGGAAGGGAGGTAATGGAAGTGAAATTAAAACTGGTGAGATGAGATGAGATGGATAGATTGACAGATAGATAGATAGATAGATAGATAGATAGATAGAGAGAGAGAGAGAGAGAGAGAGAGAGAGAGAGAGAGAGAGAGAGAGGATGGGGGTGAGGGGGTGTAGGTGAAGTCATTACAACCCCGTGCTGCTATGCCGACGCCCCTCCAGTGCTCCTGCTGAGGTCATTATGAGGCTCGGTGTTCTCATCTCTAATAGCCCCACGGTCATTACGGGGCCAGACGGCAGCAGACTGGGAGAGGGAATTGAAAGAGGGTGAGGGAAGGGGAGAAGAGATAAAGACAGGGAGGAAAGAGGGAATGGACAGGGAATGTGAACAGGGAGGATGAGAGAGAGAGAGAGTGAGAGAGAGAGAGAGAGCACCCAAAACACATAAAAGACCCCCTCAATAAACCACTAGTAAAATACACTCTAATCGCACCGTGGATCCTCTCGCAAGTTTACCACCTCGCTCACACATCCTCCCTGAGCCCATGTTTCCCACTCCACTTCGCTCGTATATTTAACCAGGTCACTACGATAACACCTTTTTTTTTTTATATATATATCGTTCTGGCTACTCTCAGACGCTTTTATCAGACGATTTTCTTCGACTTAGGAAACAAATCTCGAGGGACGTGGGTTCGAGACTGTTCTTTATTATCCCTTTGAAGACGAGGAGGCGTTTTAGATTTTATTTTTCTCGAGACCGTCTTGATATATACTACTTAAGATGGGCGTCTCGTGTTAAAAGAATTAAGAGTCTGTATTAAATCCAACAATTTGCAGTGTATTTTTTTCCCCCTTGAAGCTTCTATACCCTTTTTACTGTAACTTGGTCCAAAATTGCCATCTCCACCTTGAATACTGAGGTGCAACAAGAAATTAACACTGGAATTATGATGCAGGTCGCGAAGAATTACTGCAGAAAGGAAGTAGTTCCATAGAGTTGTATTATTCTCTCATTAAGTGAAAAAAGCTGCAAACAGGACAAGATCTGAGCCATGTTATGGTAAAGGGACTGTAGACAGTGTTGTTAATTTAGGATGCATCTCTCGTCATGAAAGGAACTTGTTTGCATATATTTCCATTTAACTTTTGTCAGAGATAATTCTTTCGCAGCGATGATTGAACTTATATATTTCATGGTCACTAATTCCTGAAGATTATATTTAGCAGAGAGAGAGAGAGAGAGAGAGAGAGAGAGAGAGAGAGAGAGAGAGAGATTACGTATCAGCAACAAGATACAGTCTGAAGAGAAACGGAACAATGAAAGGCTTGTGAAAGAAGTGTAATCCTTTCAAGCCGAGTGACCTGCAAGTGTATAATTTTGTCATTCTTGCTATTTGCAGACGATTTTGTTTACCCCAAGACAGTCTTCTCGAGGTGGAGGGCTTACATTCAGCTTTCCCTTAACCCTCCGCTACCTGGGCACTCTCCTAAGCTGAATAAAATCGTCTGGTAGTAGTGGGATCGCTGTATAAAATTTCCTGATCGTAGTGAAGAGGCTGAAGGGCAGAGAATACATTGAAAGAGTGGGTACAAGGAGGTGGGAACAACACATTAAGATTTAGTAAAGAACCTCAAAAGACAGAGAACGGCTGTAAAGATAAAACGAAAGAGATCAGAGGAGAGTGAGTCACTGAGTAAGGGATGCTGTGTGTGTGTGAGAGAGAGAGAGAGAGAGAGAGAGAGAGAGAGAGAGAGAGAGAATGTGTATGTGTATGTGTCAGTTTGGAGTGAAATTAAGTGTTTATGTGTGTGAGAGGGTGTCTGGGAGATAAGCTTGTGAGGACGGGGTGACGGGATCGGAGGAGACACTGTGGAAGGGTGGTGATGGGGGAAAAGGGGAGGGTGTAAGGGAGGGGGAGAAAGTGTGGGGGAGGGTAGGGTTTGGAGAAAAAAACAAAATAAAAGAGGAGAGTAGATGACCGGTTAGGGAATGGAGGGTGTACAGTGAGGGAGTGGAGTAGGGATGCTATATGAGGGAGAAGGGGGTAGAGGGTGTGGGGGGGATAGGGGTTGGAGTAGGGGGACTTTATGAGGGGGAAGGGGTGTCAGAGAGGGGATGCCACTGAGATTACGGTCCCGGTACGTGTTGATCTCGACGTGGGAGGCCAAGAATGACACAGGACCGAAGTGAGGGGCGACCTAGGAAGACACAGAAAGAGGCCATATTGTTACAAGCCTAGGATCCCTCACACTTCATCTCTAGCATTATTTTTTGGTTTATTGCACTTTCTTGGGTAAGGTACAGAGGCAACGTTGCGGATGTTTAGAATACCAGGCATTTTTCATGTTTGTGTTACGTGTTGTGAGTCCTTCAAAACGATGGCACATTTTCCTTTTATTTGTGTTCACTGCCACAGGACGTTCTTACCCTTTGGGTGGGTTGGACATTAAGGGTCGATGGGATTTAGAACATTTTCATTAATCCTTTCAGTAGATTGACTTCTGTTATTCTTGTCATGTCCAGATTAAATATATATAAAGCTTGTAAATGTTAATATCGACACAGAGGATATCAGTAACTAAAAGGAATACTATCTACTTATGAATTAAATTGTAGAGAAAGAGGTAGTGCCACTG
>NC_136998.1:38338651-38351151 GCF_032717465.1 Coenobita brevimanus | reverse complement strand
CTTCATTCTCCCCATCCTTCCTTGTTCTCTCCCTTGTTTCTCTCCCCGCACCCACTTTTCTCTCTGTTTTCTCTCTCCATTCTCTCTCCCCAGTTTGCCCCCCCTATTCTTTCCCTCATTTCTCTCCTCTCTCCACCATTCTCTCCCTTTCCTCTCCCCATTCTCTCCCTGTCATCTCTTCCCATTCTCTCCCTGTCTTCTCTCCCTATTATCTCCGTGTTTTCTCTCCCCTTTCTCTCCCCTCTTCTCTTCCTCCCCCTCCCCTTGCGGAGCACAGCACTGGTTTTTGCGATCAATACCACAGATAGAAACCAGGAACCATCATCGTTTGGCCAATTATCAGGCAGAGTCGTAAATTATTGCAGTCTACACCTCTCTCTCTCTCTCTCTCTCTCTCTCTCTCTCTCTCTCTCTCTCTCTCTCTCTCTCTCTCTCGTGTGTGTGTGTGTGTGTGTGTGTGTGTGTGTGTGTGTGTGTGTGTAACTGTTCAGGGTGTAAACTTGGGTGGGGCCTGGGAGAGCCGCAAGATACGGCTCCCTTAAGGCACTCTCCCTTTCTCCATCTCTCACTCCCTCTCTTATCTCCCTCCTTCTCTTCTCTTTTCTCTCCCACATTTCCTTTTATCTCTCTCTCACCCTTCCTCCTTCACACTCTTTTTGACCCTCCTGTTCTCTCTCTTACCCTTCTCTCTTTCTCACTTTTTCTTTTCCGTTGTCTTCTCTTTTCCCTTTGCTTTCTTCCTCTCCTCTTTTTTGGACTCACTGCAGGTAGAACAACAAAAAGAATCTTAATTAAATCCCTCTCTCTATTGCACCCTTCTCCTCTTTTTCTCTTTAATCCTCTCCTCCTTTCCTCTCTTTTATCTTACCTCATTTACATCTTTTCTCCTCCTCTCCTTTCTCTTCTCTTCACCTCTCCACTCTCTTAGGAAATATTAAGGAAGAATAAAGGCCAGAAGAAAGGAGGGTTGTTAGGCCAGAAGAGAGGAGGGTTGTTACTACTGAGTGAATAATAATCCAAAAAAGTGAGAGAGAGAGAGAGAGAGAGAGAGAGAGAGAGAGAGAGAGAGCTGCGTGTGTTAGTGTATGTAGCGGGGGAGGGGGGGTGGGGGGGCTCATTTATAAATATAGAGAGCTCGGACCATTAGCGGGCCCATAAGTTGGTGGGGAATGATGGTTATTAGATCTATAATGCCCCTGTTAGTCGTCTCGCGCCACTGCCCTGCCTCACCCTGCCTCACTCACCCTGCCTCACTCACCCTGCATCACTTACCCTGCATCACTTACCCTGCATCATTTACCCTGCCTCCCTCACACAGCCTCTCTCACCCTGCCTCACTCACCCTGCCTCCTTAACCCCTGCCTGTTTCATCCCTGCCTCACTCTTTCTTAATCCTGCCTGCCTCTTTCTGTCTCACTCACCCTGCATGTCCTCATCCCTGTCTGTCTCATGCTACTTCATCCCTGCCTGCTCGCCCTACCTCTTCCCTGCCTTACACACTGCCTCATCCTTGTCTGCCTCACGCTGCCTCATCCCTGCCTTTTCACCCTGTCTCATCCGTGCCTTACTAACCATTCCTTCATAACCTACCCATACTTCATTCCTCTGTGCGTCACCCAGCCTTATTCCTGCATGATTCATCCTTGTCTTTAAATCCTGTTTTTTCTCAGCTTTTTACATCCCTGCCTGAATCATCCCTGTCTCATCTTTTCACCCTGTCACCTTATTTCACCCTATATCCCTGCCTGCCTGTGCCTTCTTACCTGTCTCGCCCTGCCAGCCTCACCCCTGCCTGTCCCACATTGCCTCTCTCACTCCTGCCTGTCACGTCGTTTTGTGTCTCCTACTTCACTGTCTCTGCTTTCCCTACCTTTCCTACTCCTGCCTAATCCATTTGTGTCTTACAACTAAATATTTTTGCTTTATGTCTGCCTCACTCCTTGCCTTATCCTCCCCGCTGCCTTTGCTTGCCTCACTCAACCCACCTCGTCAGTTCTTGCCTTATTCTGCCTGCTAACCTTTCTGCCTACCTTCATTATCCGTCTCGCACCACTGCTTCTGTTGCCTCTGCTCTGCCTCACCCGTACCTCACCCAAGCCTCACTCCAGTCCATGTTACCCTCCTCGCTCCACTGCCCTCGCTCTCATCACTCCTGCCTCACTGCCTGGCCCTGTCTCCTGCCTTCACATTCATCTGGCTACCTCCTTTCTCACAGCCTTACCCAGCCTCCTGCCTTACCCCTGTTCTCATCACTTCTGCCTCACTGCCTAACCTTGCTTTCACCCTCTTCTGCTTACCGACTTCGTCACTACCTTACTCTGCCTTTACCTTCTGCCTGCCTGTTTACCCAGTGGTCTACCCTGCTCCCGTACTCATTGCTCTACCCTGCCTCCTACCTTACCCTCGCTCTTATCACTCCTGCCTCACTGTCTAACCCTTTTTGCATCCTGTACTTTCTTTTACTTCTCTCCTTTCCCACTGCCATGCTTTACCTCCTCCTCAAACCGTCTTCCTGCCTTACCCTCGCTTTCATCACTCCTGTCTCACTACCTTGCCTCGTCTTCGGCCTTACTCTTCCTCTGGCCACCCTCCTTTTTAACTACGATAATTATACTTTTCCTTTACCCTTCCCCTGCCTGCACCCTACTTCGCTCTCATACCTTATTTGCCAGTTACAGTTTCCTGCCTCACTGCTTTATTCTTCTTCCTACCCCCACAAGACATTGGCTGGAGGTATTGGTGGGTTAGGGGCTATAGTCGTCTAGTACTCTACGCTTCTTTCCCTGAGGTTCTGGAACAGTTACCTTAATCAGAGTCTGCCCTAAAGCAAGCTGCATCTGTTGCTGTTAACTCTCCATTGTACTCCTTTGTTCTCTGCCCACCACCTGCCTTTCCCCGTTCCCCCTGCCTACCTCACGCCTCCCTCGCTTCAAGCATTCTATATTAGGCAGAGAGAGATGATGTGAAGGAAAGCCAGAGTGAACTGGAAGGTACCCCATCCCTGTCTCTTTGCTACCATTATCTTTTTCTTTTCCTTGCACCTCTTCTTATCCTCTTATCTCCGTCTCATTGCCTCGTCTCTTTATCTTTTATCACTCCATTCCCTACCCTGTACTTCTGTATTTCTCCATTTCTTTGCCTCTCCTTTCGTCATCGCAGCCTCACTTTTCCCTGCTCCTACCAACCCCTTACGTCCCCTAATCGTTCTCCCTCCCTTCCTCTTTGTCCTCCCCTTTGCCCTCCTCTTTGCTTTCCCCTCCCTCTCCCTTCCCCTCCCTGTCTCTTCCCCACTCCCTTCCCTGCCCCTCCCTTCTCCTCTCCTCTCCTCTCCTCCCCTACCCTAGGCGGCTGTCAGGTGTGATGGAGGGGTGTGTTTGTTCTCTGGTGTGGAATAATGAGTGGCAGTGGGGGTGAGGCGGGGTGACAGCCGCCCTTTACACTCATTCTCACTCACTTTCACACTAGCTCACTCTCTCACTTTTATATACTCAGCGCTGCATTTCACACACACACACACACACACACACACACACACACACACACACACACACACACACACACCATTACTCACTGACACTCACTCACTCACACTCTTGATATTCATTTTTACCCACCTTGTTGTTCCCTACACACACGCATCATCACTCACTCAGACAGGCACCAGTTCTATTATATTCTCTTACTAATTCACTTACAGGCTCCGATTTTCTCCACACACACACACACACACACACACACACACACACACACACACACACACACACACACACACACACACAAAACAATTCTATTATATACACTTCCTCATACGTACACAGTTGGTCACTCACACACTCACAGCACATCCACACTTGACATTCATTCTTACTCACCCTCTTGACCCTAGAGACATTTATCTTCATTGACTGTGACATCTAACATTTATAGTATTTACAGTCACTTGTTTATTTATATATTTATTTAAGAATTTACTCCTTTACTTATTTGTACTTACTTCCTTAACACATTTACTTAGTCGTGAACTCTCTATTTATTTATTTGTTTATTATTTATTCACTGCGTATTCACTGACCCACTCACTCAGTCTGCACGTGATGCATTAAGTTCCTCATTAGCTGAAGATGTAAGTCCCGACAGCAAAATGATACCTTACCTCACACACACACACACACACACACACACACACACACACACACACACACACACACACACACACACACACACACACACACACACACACACACACACACACACACACACACACACACACACACACACACACACACACACACACACACACACACACACACACACACACACACACACACACACACACACAAAGCAACTCTCACTGACACACACTCTTACTCACTCTGACAATCCCTCTCACTCATCCTGACACTTACTCACACCGTGTGGAGGCTCGATCTTCATTCACAGTCACTTCAAAGCACGGCGGTGAGAGAGAGAGAGAGAGAGAGAGAGAGAGAGAGAGAGAGAGAGAGAGAGAGAGAGAGAGAGAGAGAGAGAATATTTAACCTCTTCCTTAGTATAAACACCATATTTTCGCCGTTTCACCAATTTAATTTTCACCTTCCATGATCACCAATACTTTCGCTTCCACAGTAACAATCATCCGCATCATTCACCATCTCAGTCTCCACAATAACAACAACTAGCATCACGTCTTTCACAATCGTCTGCTATTTATAACTCTATCCTGTACCGCATTATCAGTAAGCCTACCACTTTCAACATTGCTGTCACCCATTATCACCGTTTCTGCCCCATTCATCACCATTACCACCACACCTACACTATTTAGCCATTGCACCCCATTCATAACTTTCACTGCAATCACAAATTCCGCTTTATATTAATCACAAATAATCCTGCCAGTCACCACCTTCATAACAACCACCATAATTATCACCACAACCACCATAGAAATACGTTTCATAGCCGCCTCGTACCGCAGCTACTACATCTACCACAACTGCAGCTACCACAATCTCCACACCAATACATCAGCTACAGCATACCACAACCTCTACCAAAAGTACCACACCAAAACGAGTCACGGGCACTCCAGATTCAGTCTATACCCGGAGCACCACAAACAGTCCTACAAAACAATCCAGCCGTAACCACCAAGCCCTCTACCACAATTGCCACAGTCACCAAAGCAACATTCTAGCCACCACACCCCCTACCACAATTACCACAGCCACAGTCACCAAAGAAGCACCCGAGCCAGCACCACAATCACCACACTTGCACCTCATCCACAGCCCGTAAACCTCCCAAGAACACTAAGCAATAAAGCAGACTCGAAAACAAACCCAGCCAAAGACTTCCACTAGCTGGGAGGGACTGTTAATATGAATCTCCCTTCTCCCCCCACCCCATCTTCTCCCCATCCCCATTTCCTCTCCTTACCCCTACCCCATCTCCTCCCCTTCCCCATCTTCTCTCCCTCCTCTGCCCCTCTCCCAGACCCCCTTTCTTGTTAATATCATTTATCTTTGCCCCCCTCCCTTCGTGTCTAACCCCATCCCCTTCGCCTTCTGGTCTCCCACTTCCCCTTCCCATCAACCCCTCCCCGTTTCCCCCCACAAGCACTACCCCGTTCACAAACATCCTCCCCAACCTGTCACCCCTCCCCGTTTCCCTACCCCTCCCAGACCTCTCCACCCCTGTCACATCAACCCCATTCCCCTACCCCACACGTACACCACATCCCTGCTGTTCCCCCTCCCCGACTTCACTGTTACACCACCTCCCTGCTGTTTCCCCCTCTCCCCTAGCCCACACCCAGACCACCTCCCTGCTCTTCCCCCTCCCTTACCCCTCTCACCTCCCCCACCACACGTCCATTAGTCTGAAGGGGAAAATATAATAGCCTGGACGGGATTTACGAGAACAGATAGCACTATTAACTCCGATAATAACTTCACTTGCATACAATTTGCGACGCTAGTTAGAAGTGATATAGCACCGCCTGTCTCACCCCCTACTCCCCTGCTACCCCCCCGGAAAAAATATAACACAAGGGGTATAATTAAGGGTTTAGTATATCACCAGAAGACATACCACTCCCCCCGTCGCCATGATTATCACTAGAGCTTGTGTTATACTTGTTCTACTTATGTGAGAGGAGGTTATAATCAGGGTTTCTTTTTTAGGAGTGGGTGGGTGACTGGGGATGTAGGTGATTATTGTGTGTGTGTGTGTGTGTGTGTGTGTGTGTGTGTGTGTTTGTGTGTGTGTGTGTGACGGCTAATGTTTCCATATGTATACAGTATGTGTGGAAGTATGCATCAGGTGTAAGAAATGTATGTCTTTACGTATGTTATCAGGTATCCATGCATTTGTGTGTGTGTACGTGTGTATGTGAACGTATGCGTGTACCCGCGGGCATGTGTGTGCCTGTAAAAGAGCTACGAAATCAAAACAAAACACCGCACGTCAAATTCGTGTAATAACACCTTGTTTTCCGCTTGTCAATTTCCTTTTTTCTGTCCATTTTTTGTCAGCGGTAAAGATACAGGGGTCTCTGTTTTACTCTAATTGAAGGTAATTACAGGTGTCCCGCGGTGGTGGTGATACATGTCGCTGTCTTGTTCATTATGGCTAAAGCGAAAGAAATATTATATACCTGGATGTTAATTGGGTTGGGGGGAGGGAGGGTTGAAATTATACCAGCGTTGTTGTGTTCCTGTGAAGTATGGGTTTGTCTGTGTTGTTTGTTATGGTGTGTTTGTTTTTGCCGTGTGTCTCGTGTGTTTACTTCTGTGTCTTTATGCGGTAGAAGGAGATTATGTTGAAATTATATCAGTACCGCTGTGTTCTTGTGATGTATGGCTCTTTATTTATATATTATTTTTTACCTGCAGTCGGTTTGTTTTTGTCTTTGTTTTTCTGTTTGTCTTCTGTTTCACTCGTTTGCTAGTGTGTGATTATAATTTTTGTGAGCTTGTGTTTTTCTTTATTTGTTCGCTTAGTGTTTCGTTTGTTCTTGTTTGCTTTATATTTGTTATTGTGATTGATATTGCTGTTTTATTTCTGTGACTAGGGTTGTTGTGAGTTTGTGTTCTTTCTATTTGTTGCGTGTGTGTGTGTGTGTGTGTGTGTGTGTGTGTGTGTGTGTGTGTGTGTGTGTGTGTAAGATTATGGTGTCAGTCTTTCTTGAATATTGTGTATCTTTGAGTTGCATTATTACAAAGAATCCAGTAGACCTCTTAATTATTTTTTTCTCTCTCCGCAGCTCCAGCCTCCACGCAAGACAGTCAAATGGGGTTAAAAGAACGGTGGTTGGGGGAATCGAACCTGGGCCCCTGCAACATCCGGTAGGTCACTGGATACCTTGTTGTCGATCCCCATAATAATAGGGTCGTTTACGTCATTTTCGCCATTTTCGCCAAATTATTTTTAGTGGATTGGCGAGTGATTTGGCGTCCTTGGTGTCGTGTGATTTTCCCTTTTTTTTTTTTTTTTTTTTTTTTTTTTTTTTTTTTTGAGTTGCTGCTGTTCTGTGTATTGGGGGGGTGTCAGAGAGAGAGAGAGAGAGAGAGAGAGAGAGAGAGAGAGAGAGAGTCAATTTTGTTTTTCGTATTCTTGGGAAAAATGGGTACTTTGTAAAATTTATTCAAGGGCTGAGATAGGCAGATAGATCGGTACGGAGATAGATTGATAGATAAAGATTGATAGGTAGAGCTATCGCAAACGTAATACACACACACACACACACACACACACACACACACACACACACACACACACACACACACACAATAGTAACCAGATATGCATTTCTGTCCCTAATCAGTAACGACAACTTCCTCCCATGACACACCACGCTCCCTCATATACCTCATTGTGTTCCTTAATACGTCACCTGCAAATAATAATAATAATAATAATAATAATAGGCTTGTCCGAATTGATTACCATTTTTTTTTCTTTGCGTGACCTTGGTGTTGGGACAAATTTATGGAACATTTGCGACTCGGTTAACAACATCTCGTCTGATTTATAGAGTTCTTGAGTGTCTATGAATCAAGTCAGTTTTCATATTTGTAGTCGCCCTGAAAAATGTATATAGCCCACGCAGGATTAGGAAGAGTGATGTGCATGCTAATTCCACCACATTTCGCCTGATTTATATAGTCCTTAAGTGTCTGTGATTCTATATAGTTTGCGTGTTTGTTTGATAAGTTACACAGGAAAAAACTGGTTTATGAAGAGGATTAATTAGACTAATGTACAGTGGCGGTCAAAAATATAGTTCCTTTTTTTTTTGTCGAACGATTATGAAATTTACGCAGTATTCTGAGAAGTTTAGGGTGGGGAGGGGGAACCTTGAAGATAGTAATATTGGGTTTCAAAAGTCATTGCTCACTGTCTCTTTATATATCGTAGTGAGGTGGATCAGTATTTATGTCCTCAAGTGTACCTAATTAATTCCTCACATTTTACTTGGAATTAACCTCATGTTTTGCCTGATTCATATACTCTTTCGGTGTCTGTGAATGTAGGTTAATTTTTTCTGAGTATAGGCTAATATTTCACGTATATTTTATGGCAGCTTCAAGATATCTCAGTGACCAGAATTTATTAGACAGATGTGCTTATTTAATACCTCAGTTTCAAAGGGAAATTAAAGCAGCAACTTGTCTTACTCGAATATAATCTTCCTCTGTCAGTGATTCCATGTTTAATTTTCGGATTTTGATAGTTACCCCCAAAACTAAAGAGATACAGAATTAAGCTGATGTATTTACTGATTATATTATATTCTAAGATGGAGTATAATATATAAAAGTATGGATGGTTGCAGGGTGTGAATTTAGTTTGAGCACTGTTTTTATTGTCACACACACACACACACACACACACACACACACACACACACACAAAGAAATTAATTAGCACTTGTGAGATATATATATTTTTAAAATCTGTGAATGTCGTGAAGAGAGAGATTTATTTTCCTATTCGTTTCATTAATCCTGATAATAATAAACGTGCACAGAATTGGCCTTAAAGTTGTGCCAGGAAATCAGTCAAGATGTTAGAATAATAAGATTTTGCCTGATTTACTAATTTCTTGCGTCTTCAGGACCCAATTAGCTTACGTTTTCAAGTTGATAGAGTACTAGATAAGCCTGACGTGTAAATAATATATCATTTAGATCTTAACAGGAATGAACAAAAGACTGATTTATATATATAGTCGTAGATGTTTTTCACGTCTTCAGTATGATGACGATTAATGTTAGTCTCTTTACTTCCCGACGATTTTATTCAGTTCAGGAAGGAGCTCTGTTGAAGAGGTTAAGAGCATCTCTCTGTTTTTATGTGTTCCTTGAGTATATGGAAATTCAGTCATTTTGTATATTTGCTGCATAGTCTTCCCTAGAAATACACATACTCAGAATTAACCTTACATTTGTTCATAATATAGCGATCATATTGTAAAGTTAACATTTCGTCTGACTTGTGTTAATCCCTTATGGTGTATGATTATATCTTGTTTACATATTTGCAACATAAATCCCCCCCTTTTAAAATGCATATTAATCCCCGGCGTGAAACATTGCATATACACACAATTAGCCAAACACTTGTATTCAGTAAATCCATTATTATCACAAGACTAGCTTGCAGATAATTATATGTAGACGGTAATAAAATTTAATCACAAGAGAGAGGGGGAGGTAATGACATACTTAAGAATAAAAGATATTTGCTTTTTTTTTTTTCATTGTCTTACACAGGAAGTGGATATACATTAAATTATCCCAGCAATTTGTAACGGTATGTAATAAGTCCTTCACATTCTAAGAAGGGTTGCATTTCCTGTGATTTATATAGTTTGTCAGTTTACATGATTGGTACGTACCTCCTCCCAATATATATATATGTGTGTGTGTGTGTGTGTGTGTGTGTGTGTGTGTGTGTGTGTGTGTGTGTGTGTGCATGCGTGCGTGCGCGCGCGCGAAATCCATTCAGTTTACATGTTTATTTGATGGTCCCCTTAAAAAACGCATGTACACCGACACCCAGACAGTTGTACATGATAAATCCATCGCAGCCTAAGAGAAGCTAACATTCCCTCTAGTAAATAAAGTCTCTCAGCATCAGAAACTCCATTTACTTTATGTATATGTTAAGGAAAAGGAGCCACAGAAAACATACCTACACGCCATATAACCCCGACACTCGTACGCCATAAATCCATCGCATTGTAAGAGCCAGCTTGGAGATAATTGTATGTAGGTGGCCGTAAATCTTAATCCCAGGAGGGGCGTCGTGATGATGGGGCCGTGTTCTCGCCCCGGAAAAACATTAACCTTTATTCGTCCTGGGGTTCGTAAATGATGGGTTGTTTTGAAGGCGGCAGCTGCGCCATCCTTTTTAGGTGTAAAGTCATCTGGATATTTTCTCCTGGTGGCGTGATGGGAAGGGGAGGGGGACTGGGGAGGAGGATGGGAGGGGAGGGGAAGGAAAAGATGGGGAGAGGAAGGGAAGGGAAGGGAAGGGAAAGAGAGGAGAGGGGAGATGTGGAGAGGAGACTAGAGGAGAAGGGAAAGGAAGAGTCAGGATGAGATAACAAGGAAAGAAAAGAAAGGAAACATGAGGAGAGGAAAGGAAGGGAATAGATGTAAATAAAAGGTAGTGTAAAGGGGAGGAATTGTGGACAGAGAAGAGGAGAGATTAGAGGAAGGGCGGAGGTGAGGAGACATTGGGAGAGAGGTGGGGAGAAGAGGTGTGATGTGATTTAGGATGAAGCAACGAGTGGAGAAATGTAAGAGGAAGTGGAGGGGGAGGAAAGAGAAAGTAACGAACGGAAACCGGAAAAAGGATACAAGTAAGCAAATTAAGGAAGGAAAGACACATAATTGAGTGGAAAAAAAATAATTCCAGTGCTCAGTAATTACCAACAATCTCCCCAATAAAAAATAAAGTAAAAATATAAATAAGGTGAAAATTATACCAGTCCTCATGCAATCTCGGCATGAAAAAATAAGAATAACGACGATATATTGAAATAACACCAATAAAAGTGGTATTTCATTATCCGCCGTGCATAACAAGGGATATAACAATGAAATGATCTCTTACAATAGGGCCACAATGCTTCGTTCAGAGAGGGTGAGAGATGAGACAGCAGGACCATTAGTTCTGGTAGAGAGAGAGAGAGAGTGTGTTTGTCTCTCTCTCTCTCTCTCTCTCATTTTAGAACAGATGTTAACTTTCATCCCTACTTAATTCACCCGCCAATAATACCAGGGTTTTCTGAAGTACCAAATGATTATAGTAATTTCTTTTATGTTGATGTAATGCTGTGTTTATCATCATCATCATCAACAGCATCATCCCACTGCTACACCTGCCCCAATATCCCTTCTCACCTATGCATCCCTCTCTCATTCCCCGTTCTCTTCCCTTTTCCCCCTCCCTTCTCCCCATCCCCCTTCCCTATCCCCATTTCCTGCCTCACCATCTCTCCCTCCTCACCTCCCCCTACATCCCCTCTTCCCCATCCTTCCCTACCTCCACCGCAAACCCCCTTCCACCCCACTCTTTTTCATCCTCATCTTCCCTGACAAACCTCCACTCACTTCCCCACTCCACCTTTCCTCTCTCTGCACCTTCTCCTCCCCATTTACCCACACCTCACCTTCCCCCTCCACGTTTTCACATATCCCTCTTTCCTGTTACTATAATCTCATCGTTCCACATTCATAATCTCGCCTCTTTTTACGATGAAACCATTTTTTTTCCTCACCCTATTTTCCCATTCTCTCTCTCTCTCTCTCTCTCTCTCTCTCTCTTTTCCAGCCCTTCCCCTCAGCCATTTCATTCCCCTTCCCTTCCCCTCCCTTGTTCCATTTCAGCTCCCCATTTATCTTTCTCCCTTCCCTCGCCAGCTCCTCCTCCTCTCCCCTCTTTTTCTCATTTACACTCTCCCTTCCTTTCCTAGTTCTTACCGTCGCCTCCCTCTCCATTTCCCCACATTTTGTTTCATCTTTACATCCTTCCTTTCCCACACTGAAACAATTCTTTCCCATTTAGCTGTCCCCGCTTCTAGTTGCCTTTTATTTCCATTTCGTCTATTCTCTATTTCCTAAAGCATTCTTATATCCAGTCTGAACCTCATCATTATTTTTTCCGTCTTAATTCCTTCAGCTTGATTTCGTCTTTCTTATTTTTGCCACCTCAGGACGATTCAGTTTAGCTGGAGGAACATTTTGTCTTAATTAGAGAAAGACCATAAGGCTATACATATCCCCTCCAGTTTATAAAGCAGCTCTCGATACGAATATAATGGCCAGGGGATGGAAAGAGTGATATAAATGTCATGAAGTTGAAGGAGCTAATTCCAACAACTCTTCTCTGCATGTCACAATTTTCCCAACCGCACCTTTTCCCCACCCACAGTCCCATCCCACAGTCCCCCAACCGCACCATCTCCCCAGCCCCACAACCTCCTT
>NC_136998.1:38258651-38333651 GCF_032717465.1 Coenobita brevimanus | reverse complement strand
CCTCTCCCCTCTTACCCCTCACCTCCCCTTCCCCAGCGGTCAGACACACCCTCCATTTTAGGCTGAAGTTGAGGTATGTCCGGGTAAGGTTATCTGACTCTTGGTAGTTCCCTTTGATGCTCGTTACACTATTATTACATCAGCTACCTCAGGCAACCTGTTATCGTTCTTCACCTCTCATTTTCCCTTTCTCCTCCCTCCTCCCCTCGCCCCTTCCCTTCCTATCTGATCTTCCCTCACCTTCACCCCTCAAATCCATTCTCTTCTCTTCTGCTCGCTCTCTCTCTCTCTCTCTCTCTCTCTCTCTCTCTCTCTCTCTCTCTCTCTCTCTCTCTCTCTCTCTCTCTCTCTCTCTCTCTCTATCTTCTCCTTTACTTCCCCTTCCCCTCCTTCCTTATATGTCTTCCTCTTTCGTCTCACTTTCATTCTGTACTTCCCTCATCTCCCCTCACTTTCATCCCTCACTCCCCTCCTGTCCCTTCGCTTTCACCCTTCATATTACCGCCCATCTCTTCTTATTTTCATCCTTCATTTCCCTTTGCATCTCCTCTTACTTTCACCCTTCATATTTCCCCAAATTTCCCCTCATCTTCATCCCCGTTCCCTTCTTATCTCCTCTTACTTTCATCCCTTATATTTCCTTTTGTTCTTCTCTTCCTTTCACCTCATTTTCCTTTTTTCATGTCCCACTTTCACGCTTCATGTTCTTGACTCATTTCACTTTCACCCTTCATAATCCTGTCATGTCTCACTATCCCCTTTCATAAGCCTGTCTGATGTCTCACTTTCACTCTTCATATTCCTCTGATCTCACACTTTCACCCTCATATTTCTCTCTCATGTCTCACTTTCACCTCGCATATTCCTTTCATGCCTCACTTTTCACCCTTCACATTCCTCGTCACTTACATCCTCACATTCCTCCTCACCCCACCCAATCCCTTCCACACACACTCCATATTAGGCAGAAGGTGAGTTATATTCGCAGTGGGTAGTGAGGTGGGGCTGCTTGATAGTCGTTCCCTCTCCTACCTGTTACACACGGTTATTATCACCTCAGCTACCTCATGCTTTAATTAACCCTTGCATGCACTGTGGTATTTGGCTCAGGTAAGAACAGACGATTTTTTTATATTAATAGTTTGGCCTGGACTACCTCTGCTTTCATTGTTCATCAGGCGTTTTGACACCCCTCCCCGTCCTCTCTCTCTCTCTCTCTCTCTCTCTCTCTCTCTCTCTCTCTCTCTCTCTCTCTCTCTCTCTATTTACCGGTGCTCTCATTTATCTAGCTACCAAATTAATAGTAGCCAACTGAGGAAAAGATTTGGTGTGATGATGATGGTGGCGATGGTGATGATGGTAGTGGGGATGATGGTGGTGGTGGTGAAGGCACTGATGATGATGATGATGATTTCACCTAATAATTTCCAGCCTTTATAAACCTTTAAACTTTTGCACTGCCAAGGAAACTATTGGTATTTTAATTCAAGACTAAAACAGGATGATTGTGTTCAAGTGAGAGAAGAAAAATAAAGTCTAAATATAAAAAATTATTCGATAAAGTCTTTCTCTGCTCTGGACGCTTAAAAGTATTTTAATGTTGGTTAATACTAGATGACTTTGTTCAGGCAGGAGCAGTGGCAGGGGCAGATTAGACTAAATATGAAACCCATTGGACTGCAGGCAGTGAAGGAGAGTAAAAAGATATTTGAGAATGGCAAGAATAAATTTGAGAGCAAGAATTTGTTCGAGGATAAGGAAGTAAGACGTTCTGGTAGGAAAAGGTAGAAAGTATTAGTCAAGTTTTATATTGCTTTCGAGAATGGCAAGAATGTATCTCAGGAGAGCAATAAAATGTTTCATGATTGCAAGAATAAGTTGTGTAAGACGTCCTTGTTTACTAAAAGGGTTGACTGTAGTAGACGTGCCTTTGATAGTGCCTTTAGATGAAATTATAAGAGTATAGAAGCGCAAGAAGATAAAATGAAGAGGATAAGGATAAAAAAAAAAGGATTAACACGACATAAAATGCTAAAAGGAATGACTGCATATCGCCGCCTTTGATAGTGCCTTGTAGATGAAGTTAGCGGGGGAATCAGTGGCTTGTGACGTGGCTAATTTACCTTGGCTGTTAAATCTGTGCCGAAGCGAAGTCGTGGAGTGTAAAGTAGTGAGGAGGTGGAGGAGGAGGTGATTGCATACCTAGTGGTGGGGGGAGGAGGAGGAAGAAGTAGACGGGAAGAGAAGGAGGAGGAGGAGGAGTAAGAAGAGGAAGGGAAGAGAAGGAAGGGAAGAGAAGAGAAAGGATGGGAAAAGAAAGGGCGTGAAGGGAAGGGAAGGGATGGGGGAGGAGGGGACGAAAAGAGATGGGTGTAGAGGAGGAGGAGGAAGAGACGGTAAAATGGGAGAGACGAGGAGGAAGAAGATGAATTTGAAAAAGAAAGCGGGGAGAGGAAGAGAAGGGGGAGAAGGAATACACGACCAGCAAGACTAAAAGTAAAATAAAATCGTACACAGCGAAGACAGGAGAGAGAGAGAGAGAGAAAGAGAGAGAGAGAGAGAGAGAGAGAGAGAGAGAGAGAAAGAGAGAGAGAGAGAGAGGAGGTACAGGTATATACATTGAGGCGGACAAAAACACGCAACACTGCCGCCCAGATCTCGCAATATACTAGGGCGTTTATGGTCTCCCCGGCCTCGATCCACAAAGTTCAAGCTGCCCTCCCCCCGTCCCCCTGGCCTCGAAACCTCCCCTCCTGGCCTCGAATCCCCCCCCCCTTCTGGCCACGAACCCCCCCCCTTTTGGCCACGAATCCTCCCCCCCTTCTGGCCACGAATCCCCCCTTTCCTGGCCTCGAATCACCCCTTCCCCCCTGCTTGGAATAAAATAAAACTTGGAACGCCCTTCGCTATCAGTGCTCCGCGTCTCGTTCCTCGACTTCCTTCAATTAATGACTCTCTTGTAAGTTACAGTTATGTCTTGTCGTATTTTACTTTTCTCCGGGTCCTTTCTCTCTCTCTCTCTCTCTCTCTCTCTCTCTCTCTCTCTCTCTCTCTCACACACACACACACACACACACACACACACACACACACACACACACACACACACACACACACACACACACACACACACACTGAACAACCATGAGCAAACCTCTCGTACACTTTTCTTCCGGCAGTGGCAGTGGAAGGCGTTGCTTGAACAGTATTTATGTGATAGCAATATGAAACACACAGTAAAACAGTATGAGGGTAAAGGATGCTCAGTCATTTAGGGAGGGATGAGAAATGGAGGAGGCAGGACACAATTCTTGCAGAGGATTTTCATTAAACTTTTACGAATGATTGTATAGTCTGAAAGAATAGTTTGCTCAATATTCCACGGCTTCTCACTTAAGTTTATTCGTTACTTTTCTCCCTGACGCATCGTATGAGAGTATTGTGCTCAGAGAAACACATCAGTCCTCTCTCAGCTTAGTAATATTAGCCATTGGAGGGAAGTGAGGAGCAGGAGAGGTAAAATATTCTTTGAACTTTATGTCCCTGCCTGTCCCTCTGCTCTGGCGCCTGTGGGAGAAGGGTTTAGTGCGGGAGATGGAGTGTCATTATGTGTCGCTGTATCTCTCGCTGTGAGTGGGCCTTTCTTTGGGTTGGTGCAAGGGGGTGTCAAAGCGGTAGACTTGCACACATACCTACTCCCCCCACGTCCCCCTCGTTTCTATCCTTTCTCTCTTCCCCCCTCCCCATCCTTTCTGCCCCTCTTTCTTCTCCGTCTCTCCACATCTGTTTCACTCTCCCGCCATCCTTTGCCTATCTCCTTCTCCCAGCCATTCCTCGCCCTCCATCCCATCTTTTTCGTCTGATTCTTTGCTTAATCCTTTCTGTCCGTCCCCCTCTCCCTTCTTATCTCCCTTCTCCTCCCCACTCCCTTCTCTGACCTCTCCCTCTCCCTTCATACACCCCCACCTTCCTTTCACCCTCACACTCTGTCTTCACTCACCCTCACCCTCTCCCTTCACCCACCCTCATCCTCTCCCCTCTTTCATCCTCACCCTTTCTTTGTCTCCCCCACCCTCTCCCACTCCCATCCTCTCCTTTGCCTCCCCCTAACCCTCTTCCTCTCCCCCAAGCTGTCAGGAGTATATTTCGCTCCCTCTTAACGTTTGGGAGCATTCAGGAGCCGTGAGAGATTTACATACGAATGGAGGGTGAGGTATGAGCCCCCTGCCCGCCGCTACATCACTTGCATTAATATACTCCTTTCACCTAATATATTGAACATTAGAAGTAAACCGCGTCCCATATATCTCCCGCGCCACCGGTTCAAAAGGCGACTCCACTCCCCTGCCGTCTCTTTGGCTGTGTGTACCAGGGTCTTTGGCGGAGTTTGTGCGAGCTCTTACTGGCAAACTATCGCCTCCGTAACTATCACTGTCTTGGAAACGACACTACCACCACCGCTATAACTGCTACCAACACCACGGCTCTCAGCACCCCCACCACTACTGCCACTACCACCACTGCTGCCACCCTCAGTGCAACTACCACCACCACAGCTGTCACTTGTCTGCTACCGGCATCACCACAGTTATCACCAACACCACTACCACCATTACTATCACCACTGTTACTCCTTTCACTACAGCTACCACCACCACATTTATCACCAACGAAGCTACCACAACACCCACCACTTCCTTCTCTTTTACCAGGGCTTAGGCGAAGATTATGGCGGCTGTTACTAGTAAATTGCCACCTCCACTGTAACTTTCACCATCACTGTAACCATTGCTCCGTCTACCATTATCACCATCTGTGCACTGGTATAACTATCACCTCCACTTTATCACCATCTGTGCACCGGTATAGCTATCACCTTCACTACCATTGCAGCTGTCACCTTAGTTATACCGGGTTTTAAGGTGAGGGTAATGGGAATTGTTTGTCACCCTACCTCCACAGGAATTATCACTCACTACAACTATCACTCACCACGACTACCACTATCACCACAGCTGCCACTATCACCACAGTTACCACTATCACTAAGGCTATCATTCTCACTACATCTGCCACCATCACCACCTTCCATCACTATATCACCACCCACTGCCGCTCATGTCACCCTCTTTCGGGCCTTAGGTGTAACTTACAGCCCATGTCACTAGTAAAGAAGCCACCACTGCTCCATCTACCACCATCGCCACAACCACCACTATCACTACATTTACCGTCACTATAACTGTCACCCCCTCTGCTGTCACCCTCGCTATACACGGTTTTAGCTGAAGATTATGGTTGCTGTTACTGGCAAACCTCCACCACCACCACCACCAACAACAACAACAACAGCAGCAGTAGCTATCCTTAAAACTCATTACTACGACTACTACTACTACGACTACTACTACTACCGGTACTACTACTGTTAACTTCAGTAGTCAGGTCTACGGACACATCGTAGCCACTGTCACAAGCAGCTACTGCCATAACTACAACTACCACTCACCACCATTCCAACTACCACTACAACTACCACCATCACTACAACTACCACAACAACTATCACTTTAACTACCAATTCTACCACATTCACTGATGGTCTTACGCGAATACGACTACCATAACAACCACTACAACTACCACTACCATTACAAGTCATACAAACATTATGTCCCGTCTCTACTACTACCAGACTGTTACTACTGACAGACTGCTACTACAAGGCCTCTAAATACCATACTACTACCATACTACCGTCGTCCTCCCCATAGCCACTACCACCACTACCATTAACACAGCTGCCAAAGTCGCAACCACTTGTCAGTTTGTTTTTATTGCCGCTACCACTACCACCTTGGAACCTTTCACGGCACTACCATTACCACTGCCACGCAACATGTTCCTCGCTACCATAACTTGCTCCATCACTACCATAACTTGCTCCATCGCTGCCATAACTTGCTCTATCGCCACCATAACTTGCTTCATCGCCACCATAACTTGCTTCATCGCTGCCATAACTTGCTCCATCGCTGCCATAACTTGCTCCATCGTCACCATAACTTGCTTCATCGCCACCATAACTTGCTTCATCGCCACCATAACTTGCTCCATCGCCACCATAACTTGCTTCATCGCCACCATAACTTGCTTCATCGCTGCCATAACTTGCTTCATCGCTACCATAATTTGCACCATCGCTACCATAACTTGCTCCGTGGCCACCATAACTTGCTCTATCGCCACCATAATTTGCTCCATGGCCACCATAACTTACTCCATCGCTACCATAACTTGCTCCATCGCTACCATAACTTGCTACATCACTACCATAACTTGCTCCATCGCTACCATAACTTGCTACATCACTACCATAACTTGCTCCATCGCTACCATAACTTGCTTCACCGCTACCATAACTTGCTCTATCGCTACCATAACTTGCCCCATCGCTACCATAACTTGCGCCATCGCCACCATAACTTAATCGCTACCATAACTTGCCCCATCGCTACCATAACTTGCTTCACCGCTACCATAACTTGCACCATCGCTACCATAATCTGCCCCATCACTACCTACCTGTTCCTTTACCTCTTGAACTTGAGGACCCCATTTCCATTTTGTTTCTTTATTGGACCAACGATTTTATTTAATTTTAGGGAGACCTGGTGTAGTATGAAAGAGTACGTGAGGGCAATTTGGGACTCGTGTATCTCGAAAAAGACTCTAAAAAGTCTCTCAGGTCTCTAAAAAATCTCTCAAGTCTCTAAAAAGTCTCTCAGGTTTCAAGTCTCTAAAAAGTCTCTCAAGTCCCTAAAAAGTCTCTCAAGTCCCTAAAAAGTCTCACAAGTCTCTAAAAAGTCTCTCAAATCCCTAAAAAGTCTCACAAGTCTCTAAAAAGTCTCTCAAATCTCTGAACACTCTCTCAAGTCTCTCAAAAGTCTCTCAAGTCTCTCAAAAGTCTCTCAAGTCTCCAAAAAGTCTCTGAAGTCTCTCAAAAGTCTCTCAAGTCCCTAACAAGTCTCTCAAGTCTCTAAAAAGTCTCTCATAGAATTAAATCGTCTGTTGGAAGCAAGAATTAAAGAAAAAAGTTATCGCATTACAGGGGTCAAATCCTTTACTGTGAGACTAGGCTAAAGAAAATCGTCTGGCGGTGGCGAGACGAAGACATACAGACGCCTTTGTATAACTGAAGCGACTGATGGAAGATTGTTTTAAGAAGAGAATAAGAGACTGTTAGTGTATTTCTAGAGAGAGATTAATGGAGATGGTTTTAAGAAGAGGCTAAGAAGAGATTGTCACTGAATTTCTAGAGAGATTAATGGAGGTCGTTTTTATCGTCTGTGAAAGCTGTACCCCAAACTGAAAAAAAAAAAAAAATTGATGATAGCAAAAATATAATACAAACAACATCATTAACTTTAGGATTTACGATCTACCTATCGTACTACTGATTTACTACTACTGCTACTAACTACTACTACTACTACTACTACTACTACAATTTTTTTATTACTTTTACAACTACAATTACTGTTCTTCCTACTATCGGTGCTTCTAACTGGTACATCGTCGTAAACGCTATCTTTATCACTTTATTGCTGCTGCCCCAGCTTTATTACCTCTGCCACTATTACTGATACCAATATTAGTTCCACCACCACCTTCATGCCACCAGAACCACTCCTTGCACCATCACCACCTTCATACCACCAGAACCACTCCTTACACCATCACCACCTTCATACCACCAGAACCACTCCTTACACCATCACCACCTTCATACCACCAGAACCACTCCTTACACCATCACCACCTTCATGTCACCAGAACCACTCCTTACACCATCACCACCTTCATACCACCAGAACCACTCCTTGCTCCACCACCTTCATACCACCAGAACCACTCCTTACTCCACCACCTTCATACCACCAGAACCACTCCTTGCACCACCACTACCACCACCAGAACCACTCCTTGCTCCACCACCTTCATACCACCAGAACCACTCCTTGCTCCACCACCTTCATACCACCAGAACCACTCCTTGCTCCACCATCTTCATACCACCAGAACCACTCCTTGCACCACCACTACCACCACCAGAACCACTCCTTGCACCACCACTACCACCACCAGAACCACTCCTTGCACCACCACTACCACCACCAGAACCACTCCTTGCACCACCACTACCACCACCACCACCACCTTCATACCACCAGAACCACTCCTTGCACAACCACCACCATCACCACCACCTTCATACTACCAGAACCACTCCTTGCACCACCACTACCACCACCACCACCTTCATACCACCAGAACCATTCCTTGCACCACCACTACCACCACCACTACCTTCATACCACCAGAACCATTCCTTGCACCACCACTACCACCACCACCACCTTCATACGACCAGAGCCTCTCCTTGCACCACCACCATCATGCCACCAGAACCACTCCTTGCACCACCACCACCACCACCTTCATACCACCAGAACCATTCCTTGCACCACCACCACCACCACCATCACCATCACCTTCATACGACCAGAGCCACTCCTTGCACCACCACCACCACCACCATCACCATCATGCCACCAGAACCACTCCTTGCACCACCACCACCACAACTGCCACTGTACCAAAACTTTCTTATTTCACTTATTTCACTACAACCACCACCACCACAGCTACTCATAGCTTCCATAACGTCCAACATAGTTGTCTTTACTGCCACAACTATTTCCATCAGCACCACATTAAACGGTTTGACCAAAATATCACCACAGTCACTACCACAAATACCTTAAATCTTTGTTCAGCCACTCCTTTATTACTTCCATGAACCGCCACGACCACCATCATAACCAGTGTCACCACCACCACCACCACCATAACCACTATCACCACCGCCACGACCACCGCTACCACCACCACAAGCACTATCACCTCCTCCACCACCATAACCACTATCACCACCACCATTACACCACCACCACCACCACCATTACACCACCACCACCATAACCACTATCACCACGACCATTTAACCACCACCAGCACTACGCCTTTCGCTCAGCACCGTCACCACAGCAGTGCCAGCAAAACAATAACAACCACCACATTCATCTCTCATTAACATCATCAAAACAACATTACTACTGCCGTCACCACCAGAACAGCAGCTAACCACTACCACTTATCTCCACCACCATCACCAGCACCACAACCACCACCTCAGTTTGGGCACCACCACTACCACAGCTCCACCACCACTACTACCACGAATTGAACCACCCCCATCAGAGCCACCACCACAACTATACCACGACACCACTACCATCACCTCCAGTTCCTCCTCCTCCACCACTACCATTTACACCGCTGCACCACCACCACCACCACAGCAGCGCCAGCCCTCGCCTGACACCCGCGCCGTAAATCACCCAACATAATGGCGGCTAATCAGTAATTCTCACTAACGATTTACAAAGTCGTTCTCGGCTCCATAAATTTTGACCCCGGCTCCCTTGACGAAGTTTTCAGGGCGGCGAAAATACATGGCGACGGTGTGTGTGTGTGTGTGTGTGTGTGTGTGTGTGTGTGTGTGTGTGTTTTATCGAAGTATATTTGTGTATGTTATTTATGTACGGTATGTTCATGCGTACGTGTGTGTGTTCGCGCATATACCTCGCCCCATCATTTTAGGTGAGCATAACGTTTGGATGATGATGTGCGCGTTATTGATGTGTGTGTGTGTGTGTGTGTGTGTGTGTGTGTGTGTGTGTGTGTGTGTGTGTGTGTGTGTGTGTGTTTGAACTGTGAGTTTGTGTGCGTATTAACTGTGAATGTAAGTGCGCATTAACTGTGTGTGTGTGTGTGTGTGTGTGTGTGTGTGTGTGTGTGTTAACTGTGAGTTTGTGTGCTTATTAACTGTGAATGTAAGTGCGCATTAACTGTGTGTGTGTGTGTGTGTGTGTGTGTGTGTGTGTGTGTGTGTGTGTGTGTGTGTGTGCATTAGCTTTGTGTTTTTTTTTCAGTGCATCGTGCTGACGGGTCTCGCATGCGGATTAACTGGTAATTAGTGTTGCTTACATTTTGAAAGAGAGAGAGAGAGAGAAAGAGAGAGAGAGAGAGAGAGAGAAAGAGAGAGAATGTGTGTGTGTGTTTTATGACTATGCTTATGACAGATTTATGTTCGTTCTTTTTATGTCTTTTATCTTACCGACTTCATCACTACACACACACACACACACACACACACACACACACACACACACAGTCTTGTATCTTCTTTTTCTCCTCCATTATCATTTTTTTCCATCTCCGTCATCCCCTTACTGCCATTTGCTCCCCCCCCCCTCCTCTCGCCCTGTCCTTATCTGTACCCCCTCCCACGCCATCTCCTTCTCTTCCTTCCCCTTCCCAGTCCTCCTTTTCCCCTCTCCCAATCCCTCTCCTCCTCCTGATCCTCCCCTCTCCCAATCCCTCTCCTCCTCCTGATCCTCCCCTCTCCCAATCCCTCTCTTCATCCCCATCCCCTCCCAATCCTCCCTTCATCTTCCTCCTCCCTCTCCCAGTCCTTCTCTTCCCCTTCTCTTCCCATTCCTCCTCATCTTCCCTCCTTCCCTTCCCAGTCCCTCTCCTCATCCCCCCTCCCGATCCCTCTCTTCTCCCTCCTCTCCCTGTCTCCTTCACCCTTCTGTTATTGCGTCATGCCACTAAGGGAAGCCAATGAGTGAAGGAGGCGTGAACACAAAAGCCAAAATAAACACAAGTACGTAATAACAGTAACAGACACAGCCATTAGCAACAAACAGTAACATGTGGAGTAACCATTTTGTAACAACAGTAACGTAACTAATTATAACTATCACTAAAAACAAGTGCTATAATTCGCGTAACTAACAATTAGAAACAGAAAAAAAAAGTACATAGGGCTACATCAATGAGAGAGAGAGAGAGAGAGAGAGAGAGAGAGAGAGAGAGAGAGAGAGAGAGAGAGAGAGAGAGAGAGAGGCATCGATACTAAAAAGCAATAATACAATAATATGATGTACGGTGTGACAGGCCATTTATGAAGGGGGACAAGGGGGTGATAAAATAGGTCGAGTGGAATGGGGTGGTTGGGAGAGAGAGAGAGAGAGTAGAACAGATGGGGTGGAAAAGGGTAGATTTAACTGTAAAAAAAGGAGGGAAGGAAAGGGTTGACACTGGAACGGAAAAGGGGTATTGTAGGATGAAGTGGAAAGGGTTAAGCAGGATTGAAAAAAGGAATGGGAGATGGACGAGACGTAAGAGAGGGAAGGAAAGGGAGGGAAAGGTATGGAGGAGGGATAGTGGCTGGGAAAGAATGATGATGATGGTTATGATAATTATAGTGATAGTGATGATGATGCAGTGGATGGTGTAAGAGGGAGAGGAGGGTTGGAAGAAGGCTTGGATGACTGGAAGGTGAAAGTGGAAAAGGGAAAGGATGATGGATGAGGCAGTTCGTAGAGGAAAAGAAATGGAGGAGAAAAGAATGGATGAAAGAAACAGGGAAGTGAATGAATGAATGAATGGAAAGGAAACTGGGGGAGGAATATGTGATGGAAGATGAATGTCTGAAAAATATGGAAGGAAATGAAAGAAATGGGAAAGAAAAAAAAAAGATGAACATAATTTGAAGAGAGGAATGGAAGTGGCATAATATAGGTGGGTAAGAAAAATTGGAAGGGGAGCACGGAAAGGAATGTCTGAGGGATAAAAAGAGAAGAGGGAAAGGATGTGAAGGGAAGAGAAGGAAAGGGAAGGGAAGGAAAGGGAAAGAAGGAATGGGACTGGAGAGAGGATACGGATATATAAAGGAAGAAATAAATAAGGGGAAAGGAAAAAGAGTGATGGAGAGAGGAAGGAAGATGGTCAAGGAGGGATATTGAGGGGGGGGGAAGGAGAGGAGAGGAAAGGGGGGGAGAGGAAGAGAGGGGAGGGGAGGGGAGGGGAGAGGAATAGAGAAAAGGTGAAATGTTGAGGGGGTTAAAGAAAGATAAAGAAGTAAATGACTGAGAAAAAGGATTGAAATAGAGAGGAAGGAAGGAAGTTAAGAAGAAAGAAGAGGGGAATAAAAGGGGAAGGAGGAGGAGATGGAAACGAAGATAAAGGAAGAGATAGATAGGAGAAAAAGAAGAAGATGGAAGAAAGGAGATCGAAAAGAGAAGTAGCGAGAGGGAGTGAGAGGAGAGAAGGAAGGGAAGGAAAAAAAGGGGAGTGAAATGTAGGGGAGAGAAGATGATAGGGAAAGTAAATTGAAGAAGTGGAAGGAGGAAGAGGAAGGAATGGGGTCGAGGAGGAACATTGAAAGAGAGAGAAGAGAGAGGAGGGGAGTGGAAGGGATAGAAGGGGAGGGAAGTGGAGTGAGGAAGAGTGAGGAGGAAGGGAGAGGAGTTGTCGAATGGTAGAGAAGGGAGGGGAGTGGAGTGAAGTGGAGAGGAAATGAGGGTGAGGGGAGGGGATTGGAATGGAGGGGGGGGGCCTTGGGGAGGGAGGGGGTTGGACAAGAGATGGCTGTTTGGGGGGGAGGGGAGGGGGATAAAGACCCTCTCCACAGCCCATAAATCAGAGAGAATGGCCGGGGCTGTCGACCAGAATGTCATTTCCCCCCTTCCCCTCCCCTCCCTTTTCCCTGCCCCTCTAAGTCCCTCTCCCTGCCCCCCTCCTCCCCCTCCCTGCCCCCCTCCTCCCCCTCCCTGCCCCCTCCTCCCCCTCCCTGCCCCCTTCCTCCTCCCCCTCCCTGCCCCCTTCCTCCTCCCCCTCCCTGCCCCCTTCCTCCTCCCCCTTCCCCCTTCGCCTCCCCTTTTTCTGTCCCCTTCCCATCCCCTCCCTCTTCCCTTCCCCTCTGAGTTCCCCTCCTTTCCCTCCTCCCCCCCCTCCCCCTCCTCCATCCTCCACTGACTCCCCCTTCCCTTTCATTTCTTCATACTTTCCCTCTAAATTCCCTTCCCTCCCCCTTCCACTCGTCCCTCTCTTCTATTTCTTGTTTTAATATCCATTCCTCTATGAAGCTTTGTCCTCTCTCTCTCTCTCTCTCTCTCTCTCTCTCTCTCTCTCTCTATCTCTCTCTCTCTCTTTCTCCATCCTTTTGACCTTTCCCTTTTCCTGCCGTTTTCTTCTCACTCTTTCATTTTCCCGTCATTCCTCCACTTTCGTTTATCTTTCCCTTCCTTCTCTGTCCTGTCCCTTTCCTCTTCTCTCTTGACCTTTTTTCCTCTCGTTTACCTCTTCCCCTCTCTCTTCCTCGTTTCCCTTCCAGAACCTTTTCATCCACTTTCTCTTCCTCCTCCTTCCCATCCTTTACACTTCACTATCCTCTTCCCTCTTTCAGCTTAGCTCCCTATTCTTTCTCTCCTGTCGTTTACCTCTTCGCCTCTCCCTTCCTCTTTTCTCTTCCAGCACCTTTCCATTTACTTTCTCCTCCTCCTTCCTCCCATCCTTTACACTTCACTATCCCATTCTCTTTTTCAGCTTCACTCCCTATCCTTTCTCTCCTCTTCCTTCATTTCTCTAGCTCTCATTTTCTTATCGTTCTCTCTCTCTACTTCACTCTTACTTATTCCCTTCCTCATTTTTCTCTTTCCTCATATTTCTTGTCTCCCCACCCCTCTTTTCTCTCATTTCTCATTTCTGCCTCTCTCTCTCCCCCTCTCAGTCAGCCTTTTTCTTTAGATCCTTAAATTCCTCTCACTCCCTTGCCATCATTCTTCCTACTTCCCTCCCCTCCTTTCCTCCTCCCCACTCCCTCCCCCTGCTTACCTCCACTTCTCTCCAAACTCACTCTACCCTCCATCTCTACAACCCTTCCATTCTTCTCCCAGTCCTTCTCTCATCCCCCTCCCCCGTCTTCTCTCCCTCCTTCTATCCTTTTCTTTCTTTCCCAGTCCCTCCTTTCCTTCGCCATCCACTCCTTCCTCTTTCAGTATCCCTCCAGTTTCCCATCCCCCCCCCTCTATTTTCTTTTTGACCCCCCTCTCCAGCCCTGTCTCCACTTCCTCTTCTAGTTCCTCCACTTGTTTCTCCAGTTCCTTCCCCTTTGCTGTCTCCTTTGCTTCCCTCTTTCCCCTTCTCTGTTCCTTCCAACCACTCGCATCCCTGCACTCCCTTTTCCAGTGCTCTGTTCCTTTCCCCTAGCTCACTCTCCAAACCTCCCACCACCTCTGTATTTCTCTCCAGTCCCTTCCAACACCCTGTCATCCCTCCCACTCCCTCTGCAATCCCCCACTCCCTCTCTCCCCCCTCCCCACTCCCTGTCTTCCCTCACCCCTCCCCACTCCCTTTCTTCCCTTCTCCCCACTCCCTTTCTTCCCTCCTCCCCACTCCCTTTCTTCCCCCACCCCTCCCCACTCCCTTTCTCCCCACTCCCTCTCTTCCTCCCTTTCTCCCCACTCCCTCTCTTCCTTCCTTTCTCCCCACTCCCTCTCTTCCTCCCTTTCTCCCCACTCCCTCTCTTCCTCCCTCCTCACTCTTTTCCCCCCTCCCCACTCGTCATGCAGAGGCCCCGCACCAGCATGGCGGGCCCTGTGTCATGACAGATAATGGATCCACCTCGCCACAGTTTGCTGAGTTTTACGACCGTATCGGATCTCCGCCAGCGACGAGGACCAGCCATAACCTCCTGCCATCACGTCTTCTCTCCCTCCCCTCACGTCTTCTCTGTATATTTCCCCTCACGTCTTACCTCCCTTCCTTCCTCACATCTCCTTCCCATCCTCCCTCCCTTCCTCACGTGTCCTTCTCACCTTCTCTTCCTTCCTCACGCGTCCTTCACCTCCTCTCATCCTGTCGCACGTCTTCTCACTATTACTTTTATTTCCTCACGTCTTCTCTCCCTCCCGCCCATCCTTCGCGTCATTTCTCCCTTCCTTCACGTCTTCTCTCCCTTCCTTCACGTCTTCTCTCCCTTCCTTCACGTCTTAACTCCCTCCCATCCCGTCTTCGTCTCTTCTTTCTTTCACGTCATCTCTCACCTCATGTCTTCTCCCATTCCTCTTTTCTTTGCTTTTATTCCTTCTTCGTCCCTTTCCTTTCCTCCATAAGTCTTCTCCCCCTCCCAGCTTTTCACCTTCCCGCCCCCTTATCCTCATGTCTTCCCTCCCTTTTGTCCTCTCTTCCTCATGTCTTCTTCTCTCACGTCTCTGTTCCTTTCCTCCTTTCTTTCTTCTATCCCTCTTTCCTTCGATTTTATTCCTTCCTACCTTGCTTTGTCTTGCCTTCTTTTCTTCTCTTTATTTTCTCTCTCTTTCTCCTGATTTCTCCCCCTCACATCTCCGCCCACTCTCTCATCTTTTCTTCTGCCTCTTGTGTTTCTTCCTTTCTTCCTTACGATTTTTCCCACTCCCCTTCCTCTCCTCACGTCTCTCTCTCTCTCTCTCTCTCTCTCTCTCTCTCTCTCTCTCTCTCTCTCTCTCTCTCTCTCTCTCTCTCTCAATTCCCTTTTACATCATGACCTTTCAGCTTCCTTTCTCCTTCCCTTCCTTTCTCCTCCCTTGTATCGCCATAATTCCCAGTTTTCTCCCTCCTACCTCACGCTTCCTTTCCTCCCTCCTCCCTTTCACTTCTCTATCTCCCCATCTCCCCCTCCCCCTCCTTCAAATGCCTCCCCTCTCTTCCTTTGGTATTTTCCAAGGGGACATTATTTTATATATATATATTTTCTTCTCCCTTCACTTTCTCCATGCTGACTTTTACTCCTTCTGTCTCTTCATATCCTCCTCACCCTGTTCGTCCTCGTCCTCCTCGTTCTCGTCCTCGTTTTATCCCTCCTTGCTCTTGTCCTCGCCTTTCTCGTCCTTATCCTTGACCTCGCCGTCGTCCTCGGCTTTGCCTTCCTCGTTCTCGTCCTCGTCCTCGTTTTCTCCCTTCTTGTCCTCCTCCTCACTAGAATATGTCTTTCCGTGGGCAATGGTAGGGCTAGTGTTGTACGTTTGTAGTTCCATTATGTCTATATTCTCTCTCTCTCTCTCTCTCTCTCTCTACATTTTGTGTGTGTGTGTGTGTGTGTGTGTGGGAGAGAGAGAGAGAGAGAGAGAGAGAGAGAGAGAGAGAGAGAGAGAGATTTAACATTACAGGGACGCACATCACTGTCATGTTACGGTCACGGTCCTGTCATTAAGCCTGTCTCAGCCGCGTCACATCCACGTTACAGTCACACCACAGCCACATCACAGTTAGAGCCAGATCTTAGGCACGTCATTCCCAGGTCGCAAGCACTTCACAGCCACGTCATAGCTACGTCACAGTCACGTCACATCCACATCTTGCCCACGTCACAGCAACATCATACCCACGTCACAACCATAACCATCCACGTCACATCACATCCACGTCCCAACCCAGCTTCCGACCCACACACCATCACAACAACCCTATCACAGCCGTCAGCTTCAGAGGGCGACCGTGACCGTACGTGCCGGCCATGCGGTGTACGGCTCTCTCACGTGCATCTGATGACAGTCAGTGATCCGGCACGCCAGTCTGCCTGCCACTCCGCCCCGACAGACTAACCCCAGCGCCAGTCAGCCAGTCAGTCACACCGCGTTACCCTGATGGTAATGTTTTATCGCGGCTGACAGTCACGGCGCAGCTGATGGCGTGGGGGAGGCAGGTGGGGCGAGAGGTGGTTGTAGGGGAGGGGAGGGAGGGGAAAACGATAGGAGGGGGTTGTGAGGGTGAGGTAAAAGGGAGGGGATGATTGTGGGAGAGGGAGGAGAAGGCGATGGGAGGGGGATTGCGAGAGAGATAAAAGAGAGAGGATGACTGTGGAAGAGGGTTGTGAATGTGGATGGTTTGAGAGGAGAGGGATTTTGGAAGGCGGTAGGGAGCGTAGGTGGTTGTGAGAGAGGGGAGTGGGATTGTGGGAAAAGGGAGGGTAATTATAGGAGACGGCAGGAGTGTGGGTGATTGTGAGGGAGGGTACGGGGATTGTGGGAGAGGGTCGAGAGTTTGGGTGGATACTGGGATGGGGGAAATGTCGGGAAAGGGATTTAAAGAGTGGGCGTGTTGGAGGAGAGACTGCGGAAGTGTTGGTGTATGAAGGAGGGTGTTAAAGTGTGGGATTATGCAGGTGGATGTACGAATGTAAGTTGGGTGTGGGCGTGGGAGTGTGTGGGAGAACAAGTGGGAATGTGAAAGAGGTTAGTTTCTGTCTTAAATAGAAAACAATAAATCTCATATATATAGTGCATGCCCAGTTTTTAGCTCTTCGACTAGGGGGTGTTTCCGTAGGTGATTATAATCGTGTGCCGTTAACCAGAATGTAATCCGAAGCGACCTGCAGCAACTAAAAGAATTAATACGAATCACAGAACCTAGCGAATATCATCCATTTTTCTTTACCTTAGTCCCCATAACCCTGTCTGCTTGAGGACTGTATTATTCTTCCAGACGATTTTATTCAGCATAGAACAGATTTTCCGAACTGGAGGGGTTAGGTAAAGTTTTCAATAAACATTTCAGTACGAGATCCCTTTCTTGAAAAAAAAAAAATGTATAGAAAGAGCAAAAATAAACAAAACTTGGTCACCAGATTCAATATGTAAAAGGATGTAGACAAAAAAAAGATGATGATGATAATAATAATAATAATAAATAATAATAATAATAATAATAATAATAATAATAATAATAATTTCATGGGCATACTGGGTCAGGTTGCAGTCTCTCTCTCTCTCTCTCTCTCTCTCTCTCTCTCTCTCTCTCTCTCTCTCTCTCATTTATTCTGTATTGTCTCTTAGCTCTTTCTCCTTCTCTCTCTCTTTTCCTCCTCCATCTCTCCTCCCTGGCGTTAATTATTTCTCTCCATGTCTCTTGTCTTTCAGTCATCTTGATTTATTCCTTACGTTTTCTCTCCCTTACCTTCCTCCTCTGATTTCCTCCTTTTCGCGCGCGCACACACACACACACACACACACACACACACACACACACACACACACACACACACACACACACACACACACACACACACACACACACACACACACACACACACACACACACACACACACAATGTTACATAAAAAAAAAAGCGCCATCTCCCCCACATAATATAAAAGAAAACAACTATATTTTTGAAAGACATACACGAACGTGACTTCCCTAAAAAAAAAAAAAAATTACAAGAATTGAGTGACAGCGACAGACAGACACCGACAGGCAGGTTAGACAGGGATAGACAGACGTGTGCATTATGTTTGGGATTGCCTGTTTTTTGATGACGACGGCGACAGGAGCGTGGTAATGGCGGGGTAGGCTGTCAGTCAAAGCAGATCTGCATAGTAGTAGTGTTGTGGGATTACTGTGTGTGTGTGTGTGTGTGTGTGTGTGTGTGTGTGTGTGTGTGTGTGAAGGTTCCTTGCTTTCTTTACATACATACATACCTATGCACTCACGCACTTACGTACGTACATACGGTACCTACTAACAATACTCGAACGATCCACTACCTCTCCTCTTCCCTCTCCGTCTGTCTTCTTCCTCTTTTTCTATTTCACTTCCTCTCCCCCTCCATCTCTTCACTTCCTCTCCTCTTCCATCCCCCCCCTTCCATCTCTTCACTTCCTCTCCTCTTCCATCCCCCCCCCCTTCCTCTCCTCTTCCATCTCTCCACTTCCTCTCCTCTTCCATCCCCCCCTTCCTCTCCCCTTCCATCCCTCCACTTCCTCTCCCTCCCTCACATCACCTCCATTTCCTCTCCTTCCATCTGTACTCTTCTTCTCCCCTTCCATCTCTCCACATCCTCCCTCATCATCTCCATTTCCTCTCCCTCCCTCATCATCTCTCCACTTCCTCTCCCCCTCATCATCTCTCCACTTCCTCTCTCCCTCATCATCCCGGTCTTTCTCCACCTGCTCGCCACCCAGCCGACCGGAAGGCACGTGAAGGCTGTATGTCTTGGTTAGATTATAGCTTAAGCCAGGCCTCGGAGAGAGAGAGAGAGAGAGAGAGAGAGAGAGAGAGAGAGAGAGAGAGAGAGAGAGAGGATATGCACTAGTTTATTGTATAAATAATACTACGAGCGAGTGTGATAATATATATGAGTATGTATTACTGAGAGAGGGAGAGAGAGAGAGAGAGGGTATGCACTAGTGTATTGTATTAATATCACAAGGGAATGTGATAATATAAATGAGTATGTATTACAAAGAGAGAGAGAGAGAGAGAGAGAGAGGATATGCACTGTTGTATTTGTAAGATAATGAGCGAGTGGTAATATATATGAGGGTGAGAGAGAGAGAGAGAGAGAGAGAGAGAGAGAGAGAGAGAGAGAGAGAGAGAGAGAGAGAGAGAGAGAGAGAGCCAGCAGTGTAACAAGCCAGATTATAGGTACAAAGGCGAGTACATGGGGAGGAGGAGCTGTACAGACACGCACGTTCAGAGAGGGGGAGAAAAACAGGAGCAGTGTTATTTAAACCCTGAAACATTATGGAAAGGGACTGAAATCAACTGGAAACCGTATACCCCTGGGCTAGTTAGTGTTCAGGGAGGCTTGGGTGTTCGTTCAGAGACTTAGATGGTTCTCTCTCTCTCTCTCTCTCTCTCTCTCTGTTTCCCTTCCCTTTCTTTTTCTTTCTTCGCTCTCTCTCCGTACTCCTTTCTTCTTTTCATCATTTACCTTCTCCTCGCATCTTCGTGAGGACTTGAAGAGAAGAGAGGAATAAGAGGGGAAATAAGAGAGGGGTGAGAGGAGTGGGGGGGAGAGTTTGAGAGTGGAGAAGGGGGAAATGGGGGAGAGGAAGGCAAGGGAGTGGGTGTAGGGAGTAAGAGAGGAATGAGGATGTAGCTCTGATGGTAGTTGGGGAAGAACAGAGAGAAGGGAAAGGGGGAGGGGGCAAGGAGTGAAAGTGTGTGTGAGGGGGGGAGTTTTAGAGAGGGGAGAGTGAAGGGTACTTGGAGAGGTGGGAATGGGAAGTGTAGGGGTGGAATGAGGGGAATGAGAAAGGGGTCAAGGAGAGGATGAGGGAAGGATGCTTGAAGAGGAGGGGAGGGGAGGATTAAATGAGGGATGAGGGGAATGAGGAAAGAGGACAAGAAGATGGAAAGGGGAGAGGAGATGACTGTAAGATAGGATGAGGGAGGTAGGGGACAGATTAAGACAGGAAGGGGGTGGAAAGAAGGTGCGAAAATAAGTCTTGTACAGGGGGGTGGGGGACTAAGGCAGTAGGGGGTGGGGGGTGGTTGGGAAGGGAAGTCTTGGGGTTGGGGTGGTGTTGGGGATGGGGGTGGGGAGTGGTTGGGAAGGGAAATCTTGGGGTTGGGGGTGGTGGTGGGGTGGGGGGGTTGACAGTAATCTGGCTGGAGGTGTCCCAGAAGTTGACAACCAACGTCTGGCTTCATTAAATACCCGCCCTTCTCTCTTATTCTCAGCCTCCACCATTATTTCTCTTTATTTTCAGCCTTCACCATTATTTCTCTTATTTTCAGCCTTCACCGTTATTTCTCTTATTCTCATCCCTTATGATTATTTCTCTTATTCTTAACCTAAACCATTGTTTCTCTTATTCTAAACCTTCGCCATTATCTCTTATTTTCAGCCTTCACCATTATTTCTCATGTTCTCAGCCTTTACCATAATTTTTCTTATTCTCTCTTCGTTTCTCGCACATTGTATTCTCTTTTCCAGATTTGGCAAAACTTTTTCTGTATTGAGTTTCCCCTTTTTTCTATTTTCCTGTAATTTTCTTTCCATCGAGGCGTTTCTCTTCTTGTACTGTGATCTTGTGTCTAGCTTTGACTTCTTTTTTTTTAATAGTTTTCGTATTTTTAGTTTCTTCTCCGTATATTCCTTTACTCGTATTTTTAACAGCCCGTATTTCCATCCACTTCTTCATTTATTCTGTCTTTTCTCGTTCTCTTATTTTTTGGCCTGATTTATACATTTTCCCAGTATATTTTCTTCTTTCTTAGTATTCTTTCATTTCATCTCATTCGCATGCTGTCTTAACTTATACTCCATATTCGCTTCCATCTTCGTATTCCTTTTCCCTCCCACTTATTTTCCTTTATCTCGTCTTTTATAGTCGTCCTTTCCCTTATCTTTGTTTTTCTCTTTTTTTCTTCCTTTAACATTATCTTATTCTCTTCGCCCTCATTGCCTTCCTTGCCCATTTTTTGTTTTGCTTCCTCTTCCTATTAGTTTTCGAGTCCGATTCCCTCTGTACTCATAGTTCCTTAATTATTTTTCTCTCCCTCCTTTTTTCTTATCCCTTATCCTTTTCCCTACCCTTCCATTCCCTTCTGTCTCTCCCCTCCTTCTCCCCTCCCCTCTCCTCCCCTCCTGTGGATGGTGAGGAAGGAGGGGGCCATAACGGAGGCATGTATGGCTGGAAGGGCGGATATATGGCCCGGGATCAGGGTATTCTCGACCTTATTTATTTCTGGCAGGGGGTGAGAGAGAGAGAGAGAGAGAGAGAGAGAGAGAGAAGGAGGGGGGGGGGCGTGAGAGCAGTAAGCTGACACCAGACTAGATCACTGTCGACTCTGTGAAACTGATCTGCCTTCCCAGTGAGCCGTCTCTCCCCTCCTCCCGTCTCTCTCTCTCTCTCTCTTCTTTCTCCCACCTCTCCCCTTCTCTCCTCTCCCCCATCCCTCCTCTTGCATCTTACCTTTTCCTTGAGCTGTCTTCCCTCCGTTTCCCCCTCCCTCCTTTCCCCTCCCCACCCCCGGTCTGCCCTCTCTTTCCTCCCTTTCTCTCTTCTCTCTCCCCTCCTCTTGCATCTTGCCTTTTCCTTGAGCTGCCTTCCTTCCTTCCTTCCTTCCCTCCCTCCCTCCCTCCCTCCCTCCCTCCCTCCCTCCCTCCCTCCTCTCTTCCCTCCCCTCCCTCCTTTCTTCCCTCCATTCTCCCTTCTCTTTTCTCCCTCTTGATTTCTTTTCCCAACTCTTCTCTCCCACTCTTTTCCTTCCCCAATCCCTCTTACATTTTATTTTCTCCTTAAGCTGCCTCCTCTCCTCCCCCCTTTCTCCCCCCACTCCTCCCTCTCCCCACATCTTGTATCCTATATTCCTTCCTCACCTTCTTTATCTCTCTCTTCTAGACCTTCTTCAACTTATTTTTTCTCTCTCTACCATCTTATCTTCCCCATGTGCTCTCTCTCTCTCTCTCTCTCTCTCTCTCTCTCTCAAGGAGATGATGAAGGCTTTATAACCCCTTCTTCAAAAGAGATCTTTCTTGAGTCAAATTAATCATCCTTTAGCAATATAAACAGCATTAAAAAGGCGTCATCGAGATGAAGAGGTTAAATACCTAAGTAAGAATTTGTGGGAAGCCTTGAAAGGAGGAAGGGGGAGGTCAGGGGGGTGGGGGAGGTCAGGGGGGAGGGGGGAGGGAGGGCAGGGCAGGGAAACAGTAGCAAAGGGGATACAATGCTGTTAAATTTTTCCACAAAGAGGGAAAAATGTGGGACACGGGAGAAGGAGATTGACAGGAGAATACCGACAGGGAGGGAGGAGATAATGGAAGGGAGGAGAGAACTGGAGACAGGAGGGGAAAAAGTCGAAGCTGAAAGTAACTAAAGAAGCAGAGGAGACAAAGGCATGGAATGAGGATCTCTGGGAAAATGAAAACGGTTGTAAAAGTAAGAGGGAAATTAAAATGTATCCAGTAGACGGACGAGAGAGAGAGAGAGAGAGAGAGAGAGAGAGACGCTACATCTCAGGCAGTAACATTATAGGAAACTAAACGACGCTTCAAAACAATATGACCTGTACCGTAACTACTATTATATAATATCGTTACTGACAAGGAGAGGAACCGTCGACTGACTAATCCAGGTCCCTATTTCACTTTAAGCTGAGAGAAGACACAGATAATGAAACCCTTGGGCAACGGTGAATCGTATCAATTAAAAAAGAAATCTACAAATTCCCTGTACACCTGATTCCCTTCGTTCAGAAACCTCCGCTAGTCAAACAAGGCGATTCACCTGGTCTTGCATTCCAGTCTCGCAAACACACGCCATCACAGGAACACATACGACAGGCAGTGATAAGGTCCAGGGATTTTCGTCAGCAAAAGAAATGGTGTTGGGGTGTTTTAGCGTTGCGTCACGGCAGGAGGAGGAAGAAGACAAAAATCAGGAGTAAAAAATATGGCATGAATGAAAAATAAATACAAAAGAATCGAGAGTAAACACACAGCTCATCAGAACGCATCCCTTGACCATGTAACAATGAATCCCGTTGTCTCTGGTAACTGTAAATTTGGCATCTGGGCACTGTTACTTAGAGAGAGAGAGAGAGAGAGAGAGAGAGAGAGAGAGAGAGAGAGAATCCAAAAAATCGAGGGTAAAAACGGAGCTCATCCATACATATATAACTTCACTACGGAACAGTACATCTCATTCCCTCTCTCCTAACTGTAAATGTGGCTCCTCATCTGGGCATAAAGGAATCGTATTACGGAGTTTGCCTCTCTTGTCTTTCTCTTATCGCTGGATTCACAAATACTTAAATGTGGTGTAGTGTTCTGAGGTGCGTAACATTATTCATTTGTGAGGGATAATTATATGATCGTTGGTCCACTACGCTCCTTGTAATCTTGTAATCGTCAGTTAAGGAAGCTCCCTAATACCTCTTCCTTAGCGATTTAATCTGAGATACGTTTGGTTAATATAATTTTGTACTTTATGCAGAGTATTGGGTTAAGGGAAGTATAAATGTTACAAGGAAGAGAGCAGTAAGGTGTAATTCACAAAATGAATCGCTTAGGAAAAGGTGTTAGGGAGCTTCCATAACCGACGAGAATACTGGCTTGCGTCTCATTTAAGCGTCTAAGAATCCAGCAGTTGGAAAGAGGCAGGGGAGGCGAACGAACTTTTGTATCTAACTGTACATTTTCCACTCTAGTCTCGTTTCTCTGTTACTTGGAAATGAGAGAGAGAGAGAGAGAGAGAGAGAGAGAGAGGAGAGAGAGAGAGAGAGGTTAGAGCTAGAATTCTTTATTTTCTCTAATTTTCGGGCTACATAAAATCCATCCGTGTTACGTTGAGCCACAGACTTTAGAGAAAATAAAGAAATTCTCTCTCTCTCTCTCTCTCTCTCTCTCTCTCTCTCTCTCTCTCTCTCTCTCATTTTTATCTTCAGCGTCTCCTTTGTTTCTCAGGCCCTGGTTCGCTTTGTACGTCTTTTTTAACCTTGTCAGTCTGAGAGATCTTTAAAAAAATAAGTAAATAAATAAAATGAATAGTTTAGCAGTAGTAATATAAAGAAGCTGTGAGAGAGAGTGAGTGAAAATGATAGTGAATGTGTCGTGAATGATAAAGGTGAAAGTGAAATAAAGGAGGGTGATGGTGAAGGTGGTGGTGTCGGTGTGAGTGATGAAGGTGACGATGAAGTTGACGACTGTGATGATGGTATAGTGAAAGTGACGCTGTAGGTGGTGATAATGATACAAATACAATAACGATGATGGTGACGGTGACTGTAAATGTTGTTCATGATGGAGATGGTGAGGGTAGTGATGGTGGCAATAGTGATAGTGAATATGATGATAAAGGCGAAAGTGACAGTGAAGATGTAATTGATAAGTGCAAGTAAATTTAACAGGTTTACACACACACACACACACACACACACACACACACACACACACACACACACACACACACACACACACACACACACACACACACACACACACACACACACACACACACACACACACACACACACACACACACACACACAGCCAGCAACATACTCGGTGATCTTTCCAACAACCACACCTGTCACATCCACGTGTTAATATTGAGCACTATAACATTTAATTACGCCCGTGACACCTGTTTTGCGTCAGTACAGGTGTGATCTGAGGCATTTACACGTGTTATGATCTAATTTACATACCTGAGTGCTGTACCTGCATGCCCGACCAGGTGAATGAAATAAATAGGGTGTTATTAGATTGTCATAAATTATCATAGTCATGTCCTCAATAATATGCGAGAAATTGTAGTGTTATAATCATATTAATTTTTATATAGGAGCTAAGCATCCTACCTGCATTGCCTCCCAGGTAAACGAAGAGGTTTGGTTTGCATTATATTTTCAAGGGAGAATTTTAGGTATTATTTTCTAAGCTGATGAATGTGCCTGCAGCTAGCCCCTGTTGATGACGCGCGTGCGTGCGTGCGTGCGTGCGTGTGTGTGTGTGTGTGTGTGTGTGTGTGTGTGTGTGTGTGTGTGAGAGAGAGAGAGAGAGAGAGAGAGAGAGAGAGAGAGAGAGGTGTATTGACAGAGGAAGGAAGTGAGGCATGGAGAGGGACACAAGGCGGAAGGCACGAGACCACATCACAAACATCGCCCTCCTTCGTCACACAGAGAGGTGGAGGGGTGGTGGGGGAGGGGGAGGAGGAGGAGTAATGGGTACTAACCTACAAGAATAGGAGGAGGGAAAGGAGGGAGGAAGGAAAAGGGAGAGGAGGAGGAGCGAGAGGGAGGTACTGAGAAGGTGGAAGGAAGAGAAGGACAGACGTTGGAGAGAGTGCATGATTGTGAAGATTGGAGGAATGGGAAGAGATAATGGAATGTAAAACCTGTAACTGGTGAGGGATGGAATTTGAAATGGAAGGAAATTACATAAAAACAAAATACTGTATCTGAGATAGCAGGAGAGCCAGGGTTCGCGCCCCGCCAGGGCAATAAAGTTTGGGAGTGTTCACCCGGCCACGTACTGCATTGGCGGACACAAGGGGTGCTGTGGTTGAACCAGTGTCTCTTACTATAAAGTATGCTTGCACCCAGTCGGCTTGCGCGGGCCGATTACAATTGGTTCACAGACTACACACACATCCAAAGCCACTCCAACACTACAATTACACTTACAAGCACTTCTCACCCCACATACAATCTCTACCAGACAGCCTAAGCCACTTGGTAGAGATGCATTAGCTGTATCGTCCCGACTTCGGTCGGGATAGGCCGGTCCTTCAGTGGATACTCAAACGGCTGATAATTATATATATATATATATATATATATATATATATATATATATATATATATATATATATATATATATATATATATATATATATATATATGTGTGTGTGTGTGTGTGTGTGTGTGTGTGTGTGTGTGTTCAACGGTGCATGTGTACCCCTACCTTAATTGTCCATCTTTTCTTTCTCATTCCCTACATCTTTCACCTAGCCTTTCCCTTTACCCTTTTCTTTTCCCTTGCCTCATCTTTCCTTCAAATTTAATTTCCCTTTCCCTTTCTCCCACTTTACCTCCTAGTCTTTCTTCACTTTCCTCCTGCCTATCCCCTCCACCCCTTCCATCCCCTCCCCTCTCCCCCTGCAGCCCCAGCGTTGCTCACTCAGTGCCGCAATAAATCGGGGTTCTCTTAGCTAACTAATTTACCCCCACCGCGTGAGTTAGGGTGACGGCTTGGGTGCTAAATAAAGAGAAGCGACCCCTGTGCCCCCCCTTCGCCTCCCCTCTCCCTCACTCTCACCCGTCCTCAGCCCCCCCTCTCCCTTACTCTCACCCCTCCTTAGCCCCCCTTCTCTCCTGCTCTCCCCTCGTCAGCCCCTCTCCTCTCCATGTGTGTTTTCTCCCTCTCCTCAACCATCCTTCTCTTCTCGGTATTTCTTCTTCCATCTTTTCCCTCCCCTGTCGGTCTTCTCTCTCTCTTCGCCACCTCCGTTACCCCCCATTGTCCCCTCCTTCACCCCTCCCCCCACGCTGTCTCTAGGCGGGGTCTGGCACAACTCATCCCCCTTCCCCCTTCATTATCTTCTTCCCTCCTTGTTTGATTGTCTTGCTTGATTGTGTGTGTGTGTGTGTGTGTGTGTGTGTGTGTGTGTGTGTGTGTGTGTGTGTGTGTGTGTTTTATTGCCCTGTTTTCTTTTGCACTGATTGGCTGTGTTGTTTTTCTTGACCTTGATTGCTGGTGTTTGATTCCCTTTCTTGTTTAGTTTGATTTCACGTGAGTTTTCATTTCTTGTTCGTCTTGCTTAAATAGTTATGTTTTTACGTGGCTCTTTTTTTTCTACGTCTTTTCTTTTATTGCTGCTTGTATCTCCTTCTAGTATGTATTTCTTTTGTCGTCCGGCTCCTGTCTGTCTTTGATTCTTCTTATTTGTACTTTTTCCTCCTCTTTCCTGTGTCTTTCATCCATCTTTGAATTTTGCTTTGATGTCTTCCTGGTTTTCGGCCGTTTCTGTTTCTCTCTCCATGTCCACCTTTTTATCGTGCCTCTTCGTAATATTACTTGTGGCTTTTTTCTTCCTTGCGTGCGTGTTTTTTTTATTCCATATATCTGGTTCCTTTTTGTTTTTATATCCCCTTGTTTCTTTTGCTTCACTGTTATCTTTCTTATTTATCTTAATGAAATATTTCTTACATGTGTTTTTCTTCTCTGCTTGCGTTTCTTTTTTCATTTCTTTTTCTTGCCCTTTTTTTTGTTTTCATATGCCTCTGTTTCTTTCTTGTTCATGTTCTGAATGACCTTTTTCCCATGTGTTTTTGTTCCTTGATTGCGTGTTTTTTTTTTTTATGTTTTTTCTTGCTCTTGTTTCTTTGCTTCGGATCTCTTTTCTTCGCATGTGTTTTTGTTCCTTGCTCTAGTTATTTATCTTGTTTTTCTTGCTCTTTTTTGCTTTTATATTCCTCTGTTTGCCTTGCCTTCCTTGCCTTAGCGTGCTCCTCTGCCGTCATCACTGCCTGTGCTCTTCAGTTTGTTTATTCTCTTTTTATACGATGCGCTGTTGATGTGTTTATTGGCTGGTGTTGATGGTAATAAGCTGACATGAATTATGGTGTTGCCTCGTCTCCGATTTTTACACAGATTGAAGCGTGGTTAGTATTATGAATGTTTTCAAAAGAAAAATATTAAGGGCGATGTTTATTAGTTGGTGTTTATGTTAATGGCTGTTGTGGAATATTTAGTTGATCCGTGTCTGATTTTTACACGGACGGAAGACCACGTGATTATACGATATTGTGCTGAAAAGAGAAAAAAAGAGAGGAAAAAAAAGAAAGTAAAGCCGATGATTATAAGTTGGTGGTGAGGTTAATGGTTGTTGTGAAGTATTTTGTTGATCCGTGTCAGATTTTTACATAAACTAAACGCCACTTGATATTACGAAATTGTGTAAGAAAAAAACAGGGAAAGTATTGAGTCCTTGGCCATGAGTGTGCTGCTGTTTTGCTTTCGATAATGCAATTTTTAACTTCAAAATTCCTCAAAAATCATAATGTTAATCTATCATTTTTTATTTTAATCTAATCCTCCAGTTTTTATTTACACCGAAGTAGCCGCATATAGAGTATTAATTAGCCGTATGTAGAGTAATTCTATGTAGACACTTTTTATGCCATTCCTCGTCGGGTAAGGAGGCTCCCTAGCACGTCTTCCTTAGCGATTTATTTCCAAACCGATTTACATCCTCATTTTTGCTTCTTATATCTTTTAATATCGACATAGATTGGATGAGTAACAAAAATTCTGGTAAAGGAGGAGAGTCAGAAATAAACCGGTAAGGAGGAGGTGTTAGTAAGCTTTCCCAACCGCACGAGATTATCGCCCTTGCTATCGGCGGAAGAGAGACAATAATTATATAATTGATTTGTTTAACATTTCCATCTGCTGAGTGAAAGGGCATGGCGTCAGCAAGAATAAAATACCCAATTGTGCCCTACTATTTAGAGGGTCAGCAGGATAAGAGATAAACAGACAAGCACACATAAAAAAACAGATGCTGGCCCATATACTGAGCTGGCATCAACTGTTTAATCATTGCTGACTCGGTGTTTTTAGTCAGGTTTGGATTGAAGGAAAGGTTTAAACAGCTTTCATTAACCCATTTAGCCTGAGTGGACTTTCTTAAACCGAATAAATCTGTCTAAGGATGGCATGATCAAGAGGGAAAGTTGCATTTCTTAAGAATAATGATGTCGTTTGAGGGCAGCAGGAATAAGTAAAATCACATCATCGTACAGAAAGTGTTGATGTGGACGAAAAACTTAGCTGTCTGTCCTTCTCTTTTAGGCTTATGATGTTCTTTCTATAAATACTGATATGTTTTATTTCTCCTTTCTCTCCCTTCTTCCATCCTTCTCCCCTCTCCATCATCCTTCTTCCTTTCCCCCGCCCCTTCATCATCCATTCCCCTTCAACGGAGAGAGGGAAGGGGGGGAGGGAGAGGGTGAGATGAAGGGAAAGGGGAGGGAGATATGAGGGAAGATCGTGAAATATTATTATGGCGAAGACAGAGAGAGGAGGAAGGAAGGGGAAATAGCTCCTTGTGTTCTTTTTTATGTCCCTTTTTTCTCTCTTTTTCCTCCCTCTAAGAGTTTTACTTTTTCCCCATTCCTTCCTTTCTGTCATTCCCACTTTCGCCTATGATTCTTCTCAACTTTATTTCGGTGTCTTTCTTCTTTCTTCTTACATTCAAAACAATCTTATATCAAATTCTTCCCTCTCGCCTCTCTTCTCCATTTTACTCCTCCCTCCCTCTTTTCCCCATTTATCTCCTCCTCCTCCTCCTCCTCCTCCTTTCTTTTGTCCCCGCTTCCTTTTCCCCTTTACCCCTCCCTCCTTTCTCCTTTACCCCTCCTCGTTTCCTCTTCTCATTCCATCTCTTTGCTCTTCCTCCTATTTTTCCCTTCATCCCCTCCTTTCTTCGCTTCCTCTTCTCTGTCCCTCGCTCTTTCCCCTCCCCTTTCCATCCAAACCCTTCCCAACACCATTACCTCCCCCCCTCCCCCTCCCCCTCCCCTCCCCCTCCCCTCCCCCTCCCCCCTTCCCCCTCCCCCCTACACCCTCTCAAGACCGCCCCACTCCACCCACTCCCTCTCCACTTCCCCCTCTCTAAACAACCCCGTCCCACCCATTCCCCCTCTCTGTCCTGCTCCCACCCCACCCTTTCCCCCCTCCCCTTTCCCCTCTCTAGGCCGCCCCCACCCTACCCACTCCCCCTCTCACTCTCTCATCACTTCCTTCTCTCAAAACTACCCCGTCCCACCTATTCCCCTTCTCTGTCCTGCCCCCACCCCGCCCTCCCCCTCAACCCAGCGCCTCCCCTTTCCCTTCTCTAGACCTCCCCCCATCGTACTCCCTCCGCTTCCTCTTGCCCCTGTCCTAGACGCCTCCACTAATACAGAGTGATGACGCATGGGCTGTGTCGGTGTCACATTATGCTCGAGGCCTGGGACCATATGTCTTACTCCACGCATTAATTTCTTAACGGAGAGGCATGGACCCACTTACCCCCCTAAACCACCCCCTCTTTGCCCCCTTCCTGCGTCCTAGCCCCCTCCTCATCCCCCTCTCTTCCTCCTACTCCTACCTCCGTCTCCCAGTCCCATCTCCTCCCTCTTTCCCCACTTCTTCTCTTCCCCCTCCACCCACCTCCGTCCTCCCAGTCCTATCTCCTCCCCCATTCTTCCACCTCCCTTCTGCTACTTACTCTCTCCGCCTTCATTGTCCTCCTCATCTTCCTCTTCCCCCTACTTCTCTCCTTATTCCCCCCCTCTTTCATTTCGCCCCCTCTCTATCATAAACGCCTAGCTCATTTTTGTCTTTGTCTTTTCCATCTCTCTCTCTCTCTCTCTCTCTCTCTCTCTTCTCATTTATAGACAGATAGGTAGATAGATATGATGTACGAGTATATACAAGTAGGTATGAGAGAGAGAGAGAGAGAGAGAGAGAGAGCGCAGTAAATACCGCTCAAGGTAAAAGCTAAAAAGGCAGAAAAGAAAAAAAAAATTGAGAAATAAGACAAGAGAAATCCAGGCAAGAGAGAGGGAGGTTGAAAAACGAAATAACAGCAATGAAAGAGACAACAAAGGAGCGCCGAACATTGAGCGGAGACATTTATATGCAAAGTGGAAGGCGGAGAGAGAGAGAGAGAGAGAGAGAGAGAGAGAGGAATAACAGGCAAGAGAGAGAGAGAGAACAGCAGTCGGAGACTGTAATAGAGAGAGAGACAGAGAAAGAGAGAGGGGTGGAATAACAGGTGGAGACAATAATACAGAGGAAAAGAAAGAAAGGAGAGGAGAAAGAAAAAGAAGGACTAAGAGAGGGGAGGGGAGTGAAGGGAGAGAGAGAGAGGATATTAAGCCGGAGAGAGATGTAGGGCGAGGCACAAAGAAGAAAGAGGGAAATGGAGACGGCAAGGGGAAGAATGAGAAGAGGAAAAAGGGATGAGAAATATCGAGAGAGAGAGAGAGAGAGAGAGAGAGAGAGAAGCAAAAATATGATATAGCCTACTTTTCACCATCTTATTTTTTATATATACCTCACTACAATCCAGGAGGGTAAAAAAAAAGTAAATTTTTGCCTTGTAAGTTTGAGAGCCTTTTTTTTCGTGGGATTCGAACATTAACATATTCTACTTAGCGATTTATTTTGCATATTACGGATCAGTATTTTCAGTTATGTTATGTCCCTTAAGTCTGAAATCTTATGAAAAATAACAGAAGTTTGTCAGTGTGTCGTTAATTATTATTCCTGATTTTTAAGTGAAGACAAGGGCAAGTATCCTCGTAGGTCAAGGAAGCACCCTAGCACCTCTTCCTAAGTGATTTATTTTGCTTCTTACACAATACTGCCTTCCTCTGTGTTTCATAAATCCTTCCAATATCACGTACTCTGCATAGATAACGTAGAAAAACAATTAACCAGCCACGTAAAAAAGTAAAGCGCTAAGGAAGAGGTGTTAGGTAGCTTCCTTTACCAACGAGAAGACGGATCAATATACCTAGGCCCTTGTTCTCGTCAGCGAAGGAAGCTCCCTAGCACCTTATCCTTAGCGATTTATTTTTGGGTGCGGCTAGTTGATATCGATTTCTATGCTGTTATGCTGAGTGTGGTGGTATTTGAATGGTTTAAATGTCGCAGAAGAGGATAAGTAGGAGTAATATGCAGAATAAATCACTTAGGAAGAGGTGTTAGGAAGATGAAGGGCTCTAGTCACCATTTTGGGCCTGTGGGAAAAAAAAAAAGGAGTAATAAACAAAGTAAATCGCTTAGGAAGAGGTGTTTGGGAGGCAGATGAAAGGCTCCAGTCACCATTTTGGCCAGATGTAAATTTTAGAAAGTGAGTTAGTTATTTTTCCCTATAATTCCAAATTTCCTTATCACCCTGTATTCTAAATTAAAAAAATACAGTTTTTCGAATTACGGGTGTTAAGTATATATAGCATTCATTAACCTTTTTCCCACCTGGTGTCTCATAAAATAAAAAAATCATTAAACAGCAAAAATAAAAGCCATGGGTATCTGTAAACTCAAAATATTACTCCTGTTTTGCTTCTGTTGTTCCAGGTTTTGTTCAGGTATTTTAGGCTGAGTTTGATGGACATAAAAACTCAGAAGGGGTAAGGTGGGTCATGGTAGCAGAAAGACGATATAAGGGAGGCCGATTTAGTGTGTGTGTGTGTGTGTGTGTGTGTGTGTGTGTGTGTGTGTGTGTGTGTGTCTCTCTCTCTCTCTCTCTCTCTCTCTCTCTCTCTCTCTCTCGTTATTCCCAGTTTTTCATCTTTATTATTACCATTCTTTGCACCTCTTTTCTCGCCTCTTCCCTTTCTCCTCCCCCTCCTTTTTTTTTTTATTTCTCTCTCTCTTTTCTTTCACCCTCTCCATTTCCCCTTATTTCTTCTTCCTGCGTTATCGATTTCTCTTTATTTCTCAGTTCTGGATCCCTTCTTCCATACTTCCTCCTACGTGTACTTTCCATTCCTTCCCTTCTCTTCACCTTCTTATAACATCCCCTGTCTTTTTTCTTTTTTTTTCTCCTGCCACTGTTCCCCTTCTCTTCATTCCTTTTCCTTCCCTTCACTCTTCCATTCCCACCTCTCCCTTTCTCTCTTCCCCCATTCTCCCCCTTCACCCTTTCTCTATTCCCCCAATCCTCCTCTTTTTCCCCTTCTCTCCCACCCTGCCTTTTCTGCCCAGTTCCTTTTCCTTCCTCAGCATTCCCTTTCCCTTTCCATGCCTTTCCTTTGTTTTCATTTTCCCATTCCATTTTGTTTCATGCCATTTCTTTTCACCCACCCATTGTTTCCATTCCCTTTCGTTTCCTTCCCTTTCCCCCCATGTCATTAACTTGCCTTCCATTTTATTCCCCCTCCATATATTTCATTCCTTACCGTTCTCTGAATTTTCCTTTTCCGTCCCATTCCTTTCCTCTTCCTTGTACACATGCCTCCCCTTCCCCTCCCTTCCCTCCTGTCCTCCCCTTCTCCCTTTTCTCTTTCCATTACCCCTGTCCTGTCCTCCCCTTCCATCTCCTTTCTCGTATCCTCCCCTTCATCTCATCCCCTTCCCTCCCCCGCCCTCCCCCTGCCCAGCCGTGCCCCGAATCCATGCCGTCCATCTCAGCATAGTTGATGGCAGTGGCAGTAACGCTAAAACTGAAACTACGGTTATAATATCAGGTGGTGACAAGTGGCCTCTGTACACGATATTCACCCCTCCCTCTCCTACCCCTCCACACGCCCCCCACAGATGGCTAGTGGGGGTGGTGGGGGGTTGCTGGAATAGTGAGGGTTTGGTGGAGAGGTAGAGGGGTGGTGGAGGTGGGAGACGGTTGGAGGGGGTGGGGGACTCGTGGAAGGGGGATGGAGGGGTAGGGGGCTGGTAGGGGGGCAGGAGGGGGGCGCATGGGAGTCGTTTCACTGCCACTGGGATCATTCGGTGTCATAATCGTGTTTCAGCTTCAGTTTATTGTTTTGGTTGCTGGCTGGCTGGTCGGAGGGCGAGTTTGCGTCTGATGGAGGAGACTGTGTTGGAGGGGGGGAAGGGAGGTGTTGGAGAGAGAAGAGGAGGAGAGGAGAGGAGGGGAAGGAGGGTTAGAGGGAAAAGGGAGAGAGAAGACCAGAGAGAAGAGAGTTGGAAGGGAGGTATTGGAGAGAGAGGAGGAAAAGGAATGCTGTGGGAGGAAGGGAGAGAGGGTGTCTAGAGAGGAAGAGAGGGAGAGGAAGAGAGTGGAATTAGAGGAGGATATTGGTGTTGGAACAGGTGAAGAGGTATGATGGATGAGAAAAATGAAGAGGAGGAGAATGACGGGGGAGAAGATGAGGATGAGTGTTTTAGGAGAGAATTGGGCGATGTTGGAGAAGAAAAGCGAGATTCCTTGAAGGTGTATGGGAAGGGTTGTGTGGGAAAGTGGAGAAAATTGATCGAAGGATTCTTAATATCTGCCAGGGAATTTACATCAGCATCATGTCGTTGCTGTTTCATCTCCCTTTCTTCGCCGGAATGTTGCATCTCTCCCTCTTGACTATATTACGCTGGATACTGTTTACCTTTAAGTTTCCATCCGCTTGAGACTCCCTTGAACGCGGGCACATAGCAACCATCTTCCCACACACCTTCACTCCTGTTAACCTGTATTCGCTGTTGTGCAAGTTCATAACTGGTGAAAATGGCCTGATGTTGAATTTTTTGTCTTCACTTTTATTTGTCTTTCCTCAGAGCAGAAAAGAAAAGCGTACCGGTATACAACTGCATGAGAAAGAGTAAGAGAAAATTGGAAGTAGGGAGGAGGAGGAAAAGAGGAAGAAAAGCCTGAAATGGAGGAGCATGTGGGAAGAAGGGGTGGAGGAGGGGAGAGGAGGAACGTTATGTAGGGAGGATATAGGGAATGGCAGGGAGAGGCAGGAGAAGAAAGGGCCATTAGTGAGGCAGGGAGGGTGAGGGGAGGCAGGGAGAGGGATGGTGAGGGCAGGGCTTGGATGTGCTAGGAAGGGAATGGGGTGCGACAGGGTAGGAATAGGGACAGGGAGAGGCAGGAGATACAGAGAGAGATACTGAGGACAGGGGGTAAGTAAAAGGGGACAGGGGGGGGTAGGGGAACAAGGCAGGGAAGGACTTTTACAGGGTTGGCAGGGTAGGATAGGGGTAAAGACAGCCAGCCAGAGAGTGACAGAGACTGAACAAGGCAGAGCTGGGAATTTAATTATAATGAGATTCGGAATGATGACAGGGGGTGGCATTGTGAAGCAGGGCGTTGCAGGGAGGAAAGAGTGAGACAGGGAGTGACAGGAAGTGGCAGAGTGAGACAGGGAGGAGCAGAGTAAGGCAGGAAGTGGCACTGTGAGCGAGAGTGGTAGAATTAGGCAGAGAATGGAAGGTCGAGGCAGAAACTACCAAGATGGAGTAGGAGGAAGTAGGATATAGCAGATTGAGCAGAAATTAGCCACGTAGCTGAGAGAGAGAGAGAGAGAGAGAGAGAGAGAGAGAGAGAGAGAGAGAGAGAGAGAGAGAGAGAGAACAGTTATTAAAGGGATGAAACCAAAAGAAAATTAAAACCATGTATTCCATTGTTGAAAATATATGAATGTTACCATCTGTCTCAGTGTGTGTGTGTGTGTGTGTGTGTGTGTGTGTGTGTGTGTGTGTGTGTGTGATGGAGACTTCGTAACAATTATTCCTTAGCGATTTTTTCTGCACATTACACTTTACATCCTCTTGTACATTATTGACCCAAACTTTGTTGGTATTAAAATACTATTAAGAACATACAAGACAATGTCTACGTGTAATATGTAAAATAAATCGCTAAGGAAGAGGTGTTACGAAGCCTCCTGTGCCATCCGGAATACGGTTCCATGTGCAACGGAATGGCGCCGCGGCAGTCCACGTCTGGTTCTGCGTGCACACAAACCCAGCGTTAGGTTATGACAGTTTTAGACCTCGTTTTGGTTGTCAGAGAGGCAGGGGAGAGGTAGAGAGAACAGAGTGAGGCAGGGAGAAGCAGGGAGCAACCAGAGTGAGACGGGGGGGGGGGGGCAGGGCAGAGTGAGGCGGGAACATCCAGAATGAGGCAGGGGAGAGACAGGTAGCAACCATGGTGAGGCAGGGGAGGGGCAGGGAGCAACTGAAGTGAGGCAGGGAGGACCAGTGTGAGTAAAACTTGCAGAGAGATTGAGGTAAGGTGAGGCAGGGAGAGACAAGGATGATAGGTTGAGAAGAATAAGGCAGATAGTGACAGTGAAACAGTAAAGGGTAGAAGTAAGTGAGGCAGGGAATGGCAAGGTGAAACAGGAAAGGATAAGGTGGGTGGGACAGGGAACGGCAGAGTGAGACAAGAAACGACAGGGTAAGTGAGGCAGAGTATGACAGGGTGCGGTTGGAAACGACAGGGTAGGTTAGGCAGGGTAAGGCAGGGTGAATGTTGCAAGAGAGAGAGCGAGCGCCGGGAACGCCAGCCTGCTAATTAGTTGTGGACAGTTAGTATTGGCTGCCGTGGCAACGACTCTCTATTTTACTTTTATAGCAACGTATGGCTGCATCCAACGAGGCGATTGTTACACTTGGCCTGTTTATGGCGTGGGGACTGCCTGCCTCTACCCCCAGCACCCCTTGCCTACCCTGCCGTTTCTACCTTCTTCCCCTGCCTCCCTGCCTTTCCTATCCTCCCGCCCTGCTTTCCTGCTGTACCTACCCTTCCGCCCTGCTACCCTGCCGTTCCTACGCTTCCCCCTGCTACCCTGCCGTTCCTATGCTTCCCCTTGCTACCCTGCCGTTCCTATCCTTCGCCCCTCTGCTTCCCTGCCGTTCCTACCCTCCTTCCTTGCTACCCTGTCGTCCGACCCTTCCACCATGCTTCCCTGCTGTTCCTACCCTCCTCCCCTGCATCCCTGCCGTTCCTGCCCTCCTCTCCTGCTTTCCTGCTGTTCCTGCCTTCCTCCCCTGCTTCCCTGCCATTCTGTCCCCCCCGCCTCCCTGTCGTGCACTTTACAACTCCTTCTCCCCTACTTCCCTTCCTTCCACGCTTCCTACTCTGCCGCTTAAAGCCCCACTCCCTATCCCTTTTCCTTCCTTCCCCCCTACCCCTCTCCTCCCTTTCCTACCTTGCAGCTCCAGTACCTTCTCTCCATGCTGTGTGTGTGTGTGTGTGTATGTGTGTGTGTGTGTGTGTGTGTGTGTGTGTGTGTGTGAGACAGGTTCATAATGATAGAGTTGCTTGACAGAGTGATGTACAGCAGGTGTTGAAATTATTATGTATGAGGGACGGTAGGTCATGGTACAGGTGCATGGCGTGACAGGTGTGTGAGAAGTGCATGTTAAGAGAGAGAGAGAGAGAGATTGCTTGCTTTGTGTGTGTGTGTGTGTGTGTGTGTGTGTGTGTGTGTGTGTGTGTGTGTGTGTGTGTGTGTGTCACGTTATATGTTGAGTGTACAGGGTGGATGCGTGATATGACAGATGTTTGGAAGGGCAGGTGTGTGCTTGGAGGAAAATGTATATACTGTAGTGAGCTAACGCTCTCTCTTTCTCTCTCTCTCTCTCTCGTGTGTGTGTGTGTGTGTGTGTGTGTGTGTGTGTGTGTGTGTGTGTGTGTGTTTACGTACGAGACACCTCATACAGTGTGAATTAATTTGTTTGTTGATATCCAAATGAAATATGAAAGACTGTGGCACTATACAGTACAAACTAGTGTAGATATATTTTTCCAACCACGACTAGAGATTACTCATATGCTTTGTAAATCCCTCTGTTGGTAGATAGAATATAACGAGAGAAATCATGTACTTAGGGAGTGAAGGAGCTTTTTTGGGGGTGAGGAGGGGTGACAGCACTCGTTACTTTCGATATGTAGTAAGTCATGTCAGAAACAAAACTAGATGGGATGATATCAGACGGAGATTAAGGGATTGATCTGAAACGGAAAGGGGTCTATTGCTTGGAGTTTCGCTGTCAGTAATTCAGTCTGCGTACTAAAAGCGGTACTACAACATCACTCCTGTGCTGAATAAAAACTCCTGTCGGGAAAACACAAGAAAAAAGATGTCTCATTACTAAACGGAGAGAAAAAGGGGTCGTTTGTATGGAGTGCCGGCGTCAGTTGTGTACGTAGCAAAAGGGTTGTGACAGGTGCAGGTGTTTTGGCATAAGTGATGGGCACAGGTGAGAGGGGTGACATTACAGGTGTGGCAAGGCAGGTGTACAGGTGGTGAAATAGGTATCGGGACTCCACGCTATGTGTTTCTGTATATTTTGAAGCGCGGGACGAGTAACTTTTGAAATCCTCTATACTGGATTTATTTTGTGTAAGTGATTCTGTGTTAATATATGTCTTGTTTCAGTGACCGTGCTTATATTTCACCATGTTACTTATAACCCCCCTCCGATTGGCTGCATACTGTATATTGAAACACACGGTGAAGAGCCTTGGAATACCACTACATCCTTGTTTCTGTGACAGTTTGATCTATTGAAACATGTAGTTGATTAAGACTAGCTTTGAATATTTCTAAAGAGGGAAAATGAGACAGGAAACAATACTGCACATCCTGTTTCATTGACCTTGTGTAATACTTAGGTTTTAAAGCCATAAATTAACATCATCACTATTAAAGTAACATAATTATTTGCTTGAATTTGTGGTTACGGAACTGATACAAGAAAATTCTGGTATAATTTTGTTCTCCCAGTTTTTAGCATGATGAAATATTGTTCACTTCCAGTACCACAGGAAGATCGATACTCCCAGACAAACCCCTGAAACACACGCAGAATATTGCTCAGCTTCATTTCCCCCAAACTTTGGTGGCACCGATGCTTATTTACGTATACTGTACAAGCCACGGATGCACCTGTACTCCACCGCCCCTGCCAGGTGTAATGAAAGATGTGCCCGACCGGAACACCTGCGATGGGGAAAACAATGGGGCCGCATGATAAGGGGCGGTGGGAGGTAATTTATGGGGGGAGGGATGATGAATGGGAGGGGAGGAAGGGGATTGAGGGGGTGAATGAAAATGAGGGTGAAGGGTGTTGGGTGAAGTATAGTCCTGGGGGGAGGATAAAAATAGGGAGAGGGTGTTTTATGAGGAGACTGGGAAGGTGAATGAGGGTGAGGATGTGGTTGGATCAGTCGTGGGGAAGGGGGAAAGGGGAATGAAAATGGGGAATGGCATTGAGAGATTGGTAAGATGAAGTAGATGAGGGGAATAAATATGGGGAATGGTGTTACCTGAGGGGACTGGGAAGGTTAGGTAGGTGAGGAAGGGTGCTAAATAGATGGGGAAGAGTGCTAGATAGATGGGGAAGGATGCCAGATAGATCAGGAGGGGTGCTAGATGGATTAGGAAGGGTGCTAGATAGATTAGGAAGGGTGCTAGATAGATTAGGAAGGGTGCTAGATAGATTAGGAAGGGTGCTAGGTAGATTAGGAAGGGTAGTAGATAGATTAGGAAGAGTGCTAAGTAGATAAGGAAAGGTGCTAGTTAGATTAGGAATGATGCTAGTTTAAGGATGGATTAGGAAGGGTGCTAGATAGATTAGGAAGGGTGCTAGGTAGATTAGGAAGGGTGCTAGATAGATTAGGAAGGGTGCTAGGTAGATTAGGAAGGGTAGTAGATAGATTAGGAAGAGTGCTAGGTAGATAAGGAAAGGTGCTAGTTAGATTAGGAATGATGCTAGTTTAAGGATTACCAAGTGTGGATAGAAAGGTGTGTTGTGTAAGAAATGACGGAAAATGAAAATGAATAAGAACTTCAGTGAGTAATGGGAGGAGGGAAAAATGAGATGGGTATAGAATAAGGGACTAAGAAGGAAAATGAGGCTTGTTGAGTGAGTAAGAGTAAAACCAGTGAGTGAATGAGTAAGAGAGAGAACACTTCCGCCACTTACCCAGGTGTTCTTGGCTCATAACTCAGGTGTGTCAGAATAACTACAGGTTTAATTCATGCGAATAGGCAGCGTGGAATGAGAGAGAGAGAGAGAGAGAGAGAGAGAGAGAGAGAGAGAGAGAGAGAGAGAGAGAGAGAGAGAGAGAGAGAATATATCATGCAACACTGTGATTGTCCTCACTCTTATCACTTCATACATCAGACATGCACAAGGTAAAGTGTCAGATCAAATACGCACACAGGAACGCACACAGATAGCAGATGCTGTCACCCAGAATCACACATGCTCCACACATTCATACAGATGCACATGACAGCTAGCATGCTCTCTCTCTCTCTCTCTCTCTCTCTCTCTCTCTCTCTCTCTCTCTCTCTCTCTCTCTCTCTCTCAGTCCTCAGTCCGTCCATGTCAGTTTGTCTATCTGAGTATCTATCTTTCTGTTTCTAACGCACGCACGCACGCACGCACGCGCGCGCGCGCGCACACACACACACACACACACACACACACACACACACACACACACACACACACACACACACACGGGGACACATGGCCAGTCACACACACTTGCACGCGCGCGCGCACGCACACACACACACACACACACACACACACACACACACACACACACACACACACACACACACACACACACACACACACACACACACACACACACACACACACACACACACACACACACACACACACACACACACACACACACACACACACACACACACGGGGACACATGGCCAGTCACACACACTTGCATCCATCCACAAATGTGCTGGACTCACAGGCACCCATGCATATTCACCTTCAGAGAGAGAGAGAGAGAGAGAGAGAGAAAGTTGAAGTGAGGCAGAAATATGGAAGGGAGAAAGTGGTAGATGATGGAGGGTGGCAGGAGGAGATGGAGAGAAACAGTGAGAGACGGAAGAGACAGGGAGAGAACAGGGAGGCAAATGAAGGCATGGTGTGTGTGTGTGTGTGTGTGTGTGTGTGTGTGTGGAGAGAGAGAGAGAGAGAGAGAGAGAGAGAGAGAGAGCGAAGGAGGCAAGAGATATCGGAAGAGGGAGGGGAGAGAGGGAGACGAGTTGGGGAGAGAGAAGGAGGGGTGGTGGGATGCAGGGGATGGAGAGAAGCAGAGGTAGGCAGGAAGGGAGAGGGAAAAACTGAAGGAAGTAAGGGAGTCAAGTAGGCAGGAGAAGGAAAGAGGTAGGCAGATAGGGTGTTGGTGGAGGGGGGGTAGGTAGGAAAGAGACGGAGAGAGAGTTCGTGGGAGACACATGGAGAGAGTAAAAGAGAGGAAGGACTAAGGAAAGAGAAGACGAGGAGAGAGAGAGAGAGAGAGAGAGAGAGGCAAGCAGCAGAAGGTTGGGTAGGCAGAAGATGGGCAAGACATGGAGAAAGGCCAAAGTGATAAGGCAAGGAGGAGGGTAGGGAGAAGATGGAGAGTGGAGGAAACAGAAGGGAAGAGGGGGTATGGAGGGGAAGGAGAAAAGGCAGGAAACTGTAGAGAGAAATAAGGGGAGGCAGCGGTAGGCAGGGGGGAGTGGAGTAGGCAGGAGGTGGAGAAAGGCAGGCAGGGGAAGACAGGGGGAGGGGGTTAAGTAGGAGGGACAGAGAGGCATTCAGGGGAAGGAAGGTATTGGGTTAGCAGGGGAGGGGGTAGGCAGGAGATGGAGAGTGGCAACATGGGGCAGGCAGGGGAAGGGGGTAGGCGGGAGAGGAAGGGAGGCAAGTAGGGGGGGAGGCAGGGGAAGGGGGTAGACAGGAGATGGAGAGTGGCAGCAGAGGGGCAGGCAGGGGAAGGGGTAGGAAGGAGAGGGAGAGAGGCAAGCAGGGGGGTAGGCAGGGGAAGGGGGTAGGCAGGAGATGGAGAGAGGCAGGAAGAGCGAGGTGGCGGCGAGGCAGGACGACAAACGCCTCACTAAATAAGATCCTGAGGAAGAGACTCGATCACCCCCTCCTGCTGGGGCGGGGGAGGGGGAGGGGGGCGAGAGGGGGGATTTATGGAGGGGGAGGGAACGAGGAGGAAAGGGAGGAGGGAGGTGGAGGAGGAGAACGAGGAGGGAAGGGAGCCTAGAGGGGTGGGGTTCTGGATGGATGGGAGAGAAGGAGGGGGTAACGAAGGAGAGGAGACAAAGGGAGGGGAAATGTAGGAGAAGGAGAGAAAGGGGGGAAGGAGGGGGGATTTATGGAGGGGTAGAGAGCGGCGGAGGAAAGACTGGAGGAATGAGGGGATAGCGTTATGCAGGGAAGGGAGAGGTAGAGGAAGAGGAAAGAGAGGAATATGTGGAGGAAAGAAAAAGTTGAATGAGGCGTGAGAAGATGGATGGAAGGGAGAAAGGGGAGGAGGTGGTAAGAAGGGGGATTTGGAGAGAGAGAGAGAGAGAGAGAGAGAGGTAAATACAAAAGAAAGTCCCCATAGAATCCTTGAAACTTATCCCTTATTAAGTTACCCCAACATGACAGTGGCTGTGGATTATACTAATTCCGCTTCAAGTATTGGCAGCTTGTTTTATGCTGGGAAAGAGGGGGAGTAGGGAGGGGGAGAGGGGAAGGGAAGAGAGATAAGAAATAGGGGGGGAAGAGGGAAGAGGGGAAAGAGTGCGGAGAGGGGGCGAAGACAGAGGATGGGAGCAGTGTAGTGGAGAGAGAGAGAGAGAGAGAGAGAGAGAGTTGCTTGTCAAGTTGGGATTTAATAAAGGAGGAGTAAAGAAAGGGAAAGAGCAGATAAGGAGGAAATGATTATGTGAGAGAGAATGGAGGAGAGAGAAGAGGAGGAAGGAAGAGTGTCTGGGAGAGGATTAAACGGTAGATAGGAGTGGTAAGATTTATGTTTAAGGAAGTTGGTGCTGCGAAGGAGGGAATGGAGAGAGAGAGAGAGAGAGAGAGAGAGAGAGAGAGAGAGAGAGAGAGAGAGAGAGCTAATGATTATGTGAAGGAATGATCGGAAAGAAAGATAGAAGTGAAGGAAAGAAGAGATGAAGAATGTATGATGATGATGATGATGATGATGATGATGATGATGATGATGATGAGGAGGAGGAGGAGGAGGAGGAGGGAGGAGTAAAATGCAATGGAAAAGAGAGAGTGAATAAGAGGAAGGAGGAAAGGACACTAAGAAACGAAGGAGGAGGAAAGAAATTATGTGTATAGGAAGATGAGGAAAGGAGACAAGAGAAACAGAGAGGAAGAGGAGAAAGGATAAAGAGGAGTAGGAGAGATGAAACATGGATGGAGAAAATGAGAGAAAATGGAGGATGAGAAAATAGGAAATAAAAAAAATAGGGAAGAAGGTCTATGCAAGGGAAAGAAGAAATGGATTTTAGTGGAAAGGAAAGGGAAAGGGAAGGTTAAGAGAGGGGATAAGTGTGGGAGAAATGCCAGGTGGTGAGTTGGAAAGAGGGGGTACTGGTGAGAGAGAGAGAGAGAGAGAGAGAGAGAGAGAGAGAGAGAGAGAGAGAGAAGGGAAAGTATTGAAGTAAAGCAAGAGAGGAGGGAAGGGGAAGAGGAATGGAAGAGGGAATATGAAAAAGCTATAGGGGAAATGGGAGGGGTTAAATGGGGGAGGGGTAGCAGGGATAGGGGAGGGATGAAGTTGAAGGGGGGGGAGGAGAGGAAGAAGAGAGGGAGAGGTAAGACGAAGGAGAACATGAGAGGGAAAGGGGAAAAGGGGGGGGGTGAAGTGTAGTGAAGGAAGGTTGGAGGAAGAGGAAATAGTAGGAGGGAAAAGAAAGTAAAGAGAACGTGAAGGCGGAGGGAAGGGGGGTAAAGTAAAGGAAGGGGGGGTTATAGGGAGGGATGTGAAGTGTAGCAGGACTGGTAGGGTGGGAGGAGAAAGGGAAAGGAGAGAGAGAGAGAAGTGGAGGAGAGGGATAAGAAAGAGGAGGTAAAGGGGGAGGGAAGGGGGTGATGTATAGTAAGAGGAGGTGGGGAAGGTTGGGAGGGGATGAAGTGTAGGAGGAGGAGGAGAGGTAGGGAGGGATGGAGGGAGGGAGGGAACTGAAGTGTAGGAAGTGAGGGAGGGGAGGTAGGGGGGAAGGGAGGGAGAGGGGGGAAGTGTAGCAAGAGAAGGAGGGAAGGGAAGGGAGGGAGGGGTGGAGCTGCTGGTATCGGCTGTGTCAGAGACCTTGGGCAGGGTTTACGAGCAGAATTTATCGGCATTATTGGTCTTAATAACATCAATATCATAAATAGTGCCTCCATTGTCGCCCTCTTTTGCATACCACCGTCTATAATAGGACCCGGGGGCAAGAGAGACGCATCCCCTAGTCAGACAGCCACACGGGACATCCACCTTTACGTCCCGGGGCATTAGGGTCGACGGGTGGAGTGGGTTTAGCGTCCCCGGCTTAGTCCCGAACGGCCGGAGCAGCGTTAAATGTAGTGTTTGAAAAGAAAGATGGGCTCGTATTTTAGGCGGTGGCAGCAAATCGTTGGAGTAAAAATATTTATGGGTCACACGGGCGGCCGACAAGCAGCCTCCCGTAGTTTTATGGCCGTCTCCTTCCCTGTCCCCTGACGCCTCTGGGGTGGAGTTTGGGGGTAGGGAAGGATGTTGGAGGGAAGGAGATGTTTGGAGGGAGAGACAGGGTAGGGGGAGGAAGGAGAAGAGGGAAAGGGGGTGAGTTTGGGGGTAGGGAAGGAGATGTTTGGAAGGAGAGACAGGGAGGGGGGAGGAAGGTGAGGAGGGAAGGGGGTGCGTTTAAGGGTAGGGAAAGATGTTGGAGGCAGGGAGATTTTGGAGGGAGAGACAGGGAGAGGGAAGAAGTTTGGAGGAAGAGACAGGGAAAGGGAAGGAGATGTTTGAAAGGAGAGAGACAAAGAAGGAAGGGAGGAAGAGAGGGAAGGGGGATGTTGAAGGGAAGGAGACAGATTGAGGTATATGCAGAGAATTCTTGAGAGAGATGTGTGTTTGTTCGAGAGGAAGAAGGGAGGTGAAGAGAGGGAGCTTTTTAGAGTGAGAGGGAAGTGGGAGGGATTTTGGAGGAAAGGGGAGAGATATGGGGAGGGAGGAAGGGAAGTGTGGGGAGATTGATGTTGCGAGAAGGAGAGAGTTGTGTGTTGAGGAGAGAGATGGTATTGTAGGGAGGATGAGGACTGGTATTGGAGAGGAGAGAGGTATGTAAGGGAAGTAAGCTTACGAGAGGAGTGCGTGTGAAGGGGAGGAGGGCTGATGTTTGAGGGAAGGGAGGGAAGGTGAGAGAGAGAGAGAGAGAGAGAGAGAGAGGTATATAGGGAGGAAAAGAGAAAAGGAGAACCAGGGGGAGAGGAAGGGAAAAAAAGGGTGAAAAAAAAAGTCGGGTCAGGGTGATAGCTTTGGCCCCTCGCGTCCGGGCGTGTTTACACCGCAAAATGGCATGTTGGCTTTGTGCACTGTATTGTGGCCTAATTCATCTGTTGCCCGCCGCCCCTAGGGGAGGAGGGGAAGGAAGGGGATGTAGGAGGGGGAATGGGAGGTATGAGAGTTGTTAGGAGAGGGGAGATGGAAGAGGGAGGGGAAAGGAGAGAATGTAGGGGGAGGATGGGGAGGGAGAAGAGCTGTTAGAAGAGGGGAGGGGAAGGGGAAAGGAGAGGATGTGGGAGGAGGACGGGGAGGGAGAAGAGCTGTTAGGAGGAGGTAGGGAGAGGGGAAGGGAGGGGACGTAGGGGTAGGGGTGGGAGGAAGGAAAGCTGTTAGGAGAGGGGAGGGGGAGGGGAGAGGGAGGGGAGGGGAGGGGATGTATAGGGAGGGAGAAAAGCTGTATTGGGGGAGGGAAGTGTGAGGGAAGGGTGGGATGTGGAGAGAGGGGGATTTGGGGGAAGAAGAGGGAGGGAGAAAAGCTTTGTGGAGAAGAGGTGTGAGGAGGTAAGGGAAAGGGATTGGAGAGAGAGAGAGAGAGAGAGAGAAGGGGGAGGTACGGAGGGAGAAACTGATGTAGAAAAGAGGGGTTGGTTATAAAGGGAACGAGGGAAGGGTGGGAGGGAATATTGAAGGGGACGCAGGAGGTTAACGAATGATTAGGGGGAGGAAAGGGGAGACGAGGGAGGGAGGGAGAAGGGGAGAGAGGCAGGGAAGGAAGGAGGGTGCTTGTTAGGGGAGAGAGAGGGAGGATAGAGAACGAGGGTGGATGTTAGGTGGAGGGGAGGGAAGGAGGGAGGGATGAAGGAAGGTTGGATGTTAAAGAAGGAAGAAGGAGGGAGGAAAGACATGAAGGAAAGGAAGGAGGAAGAGAACGATAAAAAGAGAGATGGAGGGGGGGAAGTGAAGGTATTAGGCGAGAGGGAGGCAGGGGGTGGTGGTTAGGAAGAGGGGAGAGGAGAGCTGGGTGGAGGGAAGAATGGAGGTTGAATATTGAAAGAGAGAGAGAGAGAGAGAGGGGGGGGGATTAAGGGGGTAGAAGGGAGAAAATAAATTGAGTAATAGGGGGGAAAGGGAGAGGAGAAAGCCGTGCAAGGAACTAGAAGGAACAAAGGAAAATGGGAAAGAAGAGGGGGAGATATTAGAGAAAGGAGTAGGAAAGGATAAGAGGAAGTGCGAGGAGAATAGGAGGAGGAAGAGAGAAAGAGGGAGAGAAGATTTAAGAGGGGTGGAGGGAGAATATAACAGGGAGGAAGTGAGGGAGGATAAGTTTGAGATGAAGTATGAAAATGAGAGGTAGGGAGGGAAGGCGCAATAAGAAGGGAGGAAGAAAGAGGGTTGAGGAGAGAAAGGGGGTGAGTAGGAAGGGAAGGAAGAAGTAGAGAGAACAGAGGAAGTGAAGAAAGATAATTTTTACGTAAAGGATGGTAATGGAAGGCATGGGGGGGAAGGAATGTTCATGTGGGATTGTGACTAGTGGGAGAGAGGGAAGGGAATGCAGGTAGGTTAGGGGAAGGAGTCAAAGGGGGAGAGGAGAGGAAAGAAGAGAGTGTGAGTGAGGGAAGATGAAGGGGAGTGGAGGGGATGAAAGGGGGGAAAGGGAATAGAAAGGGAGGGGATGGAATCGAAAGGGAAGGGAATTTGATGGGAAAGAGAGAGAGAAGAGGGGTGGATAGTGGGGAAAGGAAATAGGAGAGAGAAGAAAGGGAGGCATCTGAAGGTAAGGAAAGGTGATGGGAAGGGAAAGGAAGGGGTTAGGAGGGGAGGGAAGAAGTCAGAAAAGGGGCGGGAGGAGAGAGAAGGGGAGGGGGGAAGGGAAGAGAGGAGGGGAGGGGAGGGAGAAACACAAAGGAGAGATGATCAAGGTGGCAGAAGATAAGGTGATAGTGAAAAGATACGAGAGATAAAGAAAGGTTAGTAAAGGAGAAGAGGGGAGAGGAGGGGGGGAGAGAGAGAAGGAGAGGAAGACATAAAACATGAATCACAACACAACATGAACCGGTCGTAAGGAAGGAAGCAGGGCGGGGCATGGAAGAGAAAAGAGGGAAAGAGCTGAAGAGGAAAGAGGGGGAGGAAGGAAGAGGGGTGGAGAAAATGGCAAAAGAAAATGTGGCATAAATGAGGGGCGTGATAAAAGGCGAGGAAGGGAGGGAGGAGGACGGAACAAGAAGAGAAAGAGGGAAGGACCTGGAGAGGAAAGAAGAGGAGGATGGAAGGAAGAAAGGAGAAAAGATATGGACCAGATGTTAAAGGAGTGAAGGGAAGAGGTGAAACAGGAGGAAGAAGTGAACAGGAGGGGAAAGGAAGGAAGGAAGGCGGAGCAGAGAGAGAAAAGAGGGAAAGAGCTGGAGGGGAAAAAGGAGGAAGGAAGGAAGGTGGGAGTAATGAGGGATGGAGAAAGCATGAAAGGAGGGAAGAGAAGAGAAGAAATGAAACAGGAGGAGAAGAAGGAAGAGAAGGGGCTAGATGAGGAGAAAGGGAATTTAACTCTTCCTTTAACTCCCTTGATTATGATATTCTTTTATGTTCGTTTCTCGCCACCATTGAGTCATTAAAAGAGAAATTGCGGAGAAAAGGTAAAGAAAAAAAGGAAATGAAAACAGACATCAAAAATCGTTCCCCCTTACCTGTGTAAAATCATGACAATAAAAAAGAAAAGAAAAAAAGAAGATAGGACCCAGTCGGCTTGAGGTGTATAATATCGTGTTGATGTGATGATGCTGTGTTGTAAATTTAGAATGATGATGTTATGCTCTCATTATTACTGCATGTGTTTATTTTGACGGTACAAGAGGAGAAAATATAAGTGGGTTATTAAGGGGAGAGGGAAGGGGAGAAGAAAAGATGAGAGAAAATATAGAAAAGTGCAGTAAAGAGAATTTAATAACAACAGGAATGATGTGGAGAAATAATGATAGTGCAGAGGAGAAGTAAAATACACTGTGTAGAAGAGGACAATTGATTTCATGTTATTTAGAAGAAAAGAGAAAAGAGAATATTATAATGGAGGAGAAAAGATTGGAGAAGAGTTACAGATTGTAAAAGATGGAAGAAATCAATAATAAAAAACCATGAAAATAAGTGGGGAGAATCGATAAAAATAAGCATGAACAGAGAGAGAGAGAGAGAGAGAGAGAGAGAGGAGGAGGAGATAAAAAGTGACTTGTTTTATCGGTGTTTGTTTTTAATTTATGATCGTGTTGTTACTCAGTCTTTGAAGTGGCTGTCTTTATTGCATTAGCGCTGGTTTTATTAGTTCCGCGTGGAGAGCAGGGGTTATTGGGGCAGTAGTAGTAGTAGTAGTAGTAGTTGTAGAGTAGTAATAATAGTAGTGGTGGTGGTGGTAGTAGTAGTAGTAATAGTAGTATTGTAGTTGTTGAAGTGGTGGTGGTAGTTGTAGTGGGTGTAATGTTATTGCTGTAGAAGTAGCATTAACAGTATTAGTAATACCGTGGTAGTAGTAGCAGTTATGGTAGTTGCTGAAGTGCTGGTGGTAGTAGTTATGGAGAGTGCATCTGTTGTAGTGTTGTTGTGTTAATATTGTAGTAGTAGTAGTAATGTTGGTTTAAAGCAAATTACAACTAGAAAGCACTCAGAGCGCGCATACATTCGCCATTGCAGGATCCGAATCCGCCCCAAATATAATTAATTCTTTCTTGGCCCGTGGCCCACCCTTCCACAAGATTTCATTGAAATTCGTTGACAACTTTTGGAGATATCGTGTGGACAAACAAACAAATAAACAGCCAAACATAGGTGAATACATAACCTCCTCCAACTTCGTTGGCTGAGGTAATAAGGCAATGATGCCTCACTGTTTATGGCCACACCAGTTTTTCAGTGCTTTTCTGTCAGTCTGTCTGTCTTGATCTCTTTTCATGTATCTCTCTGTCAATCCATCAACATATGTCTGTCTGTTTCAGTCTTTGTGCCTATCAGTACATCTGTGTATGTATCATTATTTATCCTTCATGCATATATATCTTTCTTCCATATTTATCCTTTCTTATTCGTCCTTCCTTATTTGTCATTCTTCTTTATTTCTTTCCTTATCCTTCTTATTATCCCCCTTCCATATTTATCTTTCTCCCTTATTTATCCATCTTCTTTATCGTTTTTCCTTATCTATCCTACCTTAGTTTTCTGACCTTATTATCGGTCTTCCTTATTTATCCTTTTACCTTATTTATCTTTCTTCCGCAATTATCCTAACTGCGTCTAACTCAACACCCAGTCACAGTTTATCTAGACGGGGACCACATCAAAAATAAACTATCCATCACTCAGCACCACTCCCCCCTCCTGCCACTCCAAGCCTCCTTCCTTCATACGCTCCTCGTCCTGTACACCATCTCTTAATGCTGTTGACGCGAGAGCACTTCTGCTTTACGAGGAGACGGTGTGTTTCTGTCTTTATACGTCTGTCTTTCTGTCTTTATCTACCTGTATGTCTGTTCGTCTGTGTACCTTTATTTGTTTATCTATCTAACTATCTATTTTTATTCATTCAGTGCTCAGCCTATGGGTTCACAGGACAAGTCTCAGAATTTTTCAAGATTTTTTTTAGACAGATATAGATAGGTATAGATATATAAAAAGACATAGGTAGATAGATAGATACTAGATAGATAGATACTAGATAGATAGGTAGATAGATAGATAGATAGATACATACATACATATCCCTCCACTCAGTCTTCCTCACTCATTCACTGCTGTACGTCCTTTGCTGATGCTGTGTTGCTGTTGACTGACGACCTCTCCGTGTTTGCGACCACAGTGATGTTAATTGCGTTCCTTCCCGTCATCGTATTGAAGGGGCAAAGAAAACCGTGTGGCAGTGAAGTGGTATGTGTTAAGTGGTAAATGTTAGTGGCAGATGTTAAGTGGTATGTGGTAAGAAATAAATGTTAAGTGGTAAATGGTGAAGATTAAGTGGTGGTGAATTGTAAGTGGTATATGTTAAGTGGCAAATGTTAAGTGTAAGTGTTAAGTGGTAAATGTTAAGTGGTGGTAAATGTTAAGTGGCAGATGTTGATGTTGATGCACGGGCCCTCCACTCCCTGGTTTACGAGCCGTGGATGTGTTTATAGTGGTGGTTGGCGCTATATTAATCACGTGGGTTACGACCGCTCTTTTCGGGATGCTGCCAGTCTGGCCTACTTACTGTGGGATTGATGTGCTGGGATTAGGTGGATGGGGAGGAGGAGAAAAGGGAGAGAGGGAAGGAAAGACAGGGGGATTGGGGGAGAAGGGAGGGGGAGTGGGGAAAGGGGAAAGAAGGGGTGAATGGGAGAAAATGGGGGTAGAGGGGAGGAGGTAGAGGAGAGAGAAGTGGAGGAGAGGGAGGGAGGGTAGATGATAAAGGGGGTATTGGAAGGGGGAGGAGGAGTAGGTAGAATTACATTGAAAATCTAACCAGCTTGTATAAGAAACTGATTAAAAGAGGAGGGTGTGGGAATAGGGTGGGTGCGAGTGGAGAGGGGCGATGAGGGAGAGGGTAAAGAGAGAGAGGGGGGAGAGGGGGGCGGGGAGGAGAGAGGTGAGGGGTTGAGAGGGAGAGGAGAGGGTAGGCAGGGAGAGGAGAGGTGAGGGGTTGAGGGGGAGAGGAGAGGGGAAGGGCGATTTGTTTATGTATTTGTGTATTTTCAGTCACGGTTTTGGTTAGCTAATTGGGCGCTGTTTGCTAGTTTGAGGTGTCATATTTTTTTGCAGCTGTTTGTTGTTAATTTGTAGACTCCAATGTGTGTGTGTGTGAGAGAGAGAGAGAGAGAGAGAGAGAGAGAGAGAGAGAGAGAGAGAGAGAGAGAGAGATCCATGTGCCACTCAATCACAGGCAAGCAACAGTCACACCAGACAGCCTAATTACTCACAAGGCAGGGGTGGGTGAGGGAGGGAAGACGGGGGGAGCGAGGAATGAGGGAGAGAAGAAGGGTAGGGAGGGAGAGATGGGGAAGAGAAGAAGGGGAGGGAGGGAGGGATTGAGTACTTAGAAGGGGAAAGGGAGGGAGAGAAAGCTTGGAAGGAGGAGGAGATGAGTAGGGAGTGAGGGAGGAAAGAGTAGGAGGAAGTAGGGGAGGGTAGGGGAAGGCGACGTGAAGGGTGGGAAAAGGAAGAGGAATGGTTGATGGAGGACTTTGGATGAGAGAGAGAGAGAGAGAGTGTGTGTGTGTGTGTGTGTGTGTGTGTGTGTGTGTGTGTAAAAGAACGTTGATTAATTTAGAACCTGGTGAGGAGTGAAGGGTAAGGTAATGGATGGTGAGGCGGTGTTAAAGACAGGGAAAAAAGGTAAGATGATGGATAGAGATGGATAGTAGGCGAAGGTAGAGGGAGGGTAATTATAAAGAGGAGTATCAGGATGTGTGTGTGTGTGTGTGTGTGTGTGTGTGTGTGTGTGTGTGTGTGTGTGTGTGTGTGTGTGTGTGCGCGCGCGCATATTCCATGGTCACTCTCTCTCTCTCTCTCTCTCTCTCTCTCTCTCTCTCTCTCTCTCTCTCTCTCTCTCTCTCTCTCTCACATAGCAGCTTTTCTCTTTTTTCATTTGCATATTCCATTTCTTACACACACACACACACACACACACACACACACACACACACACACACACACACACAGCGGCAGGGGTGTGTGTAAATAATGAGGCCTAGACGTGGATTTATGGCTGGCGTCAACCCCACAACAACACACCCTAATAACCTCACTCCCGATGCCGGGTGAGAGAGAGAGAGAGAGAGAGAGAGAGAGAGAGAGAGAGAGAGAGAGAGAGAGGAGGGGGATTTATATGAAGTCGAAAACGAAGTGATGAAACAGTGAGAAGAGACTGATAAAAGTGGGAAAAAGGGAGAAGGGATGGTGTCATGAAGAGAGAATAATGATATATAAGGGTAATAATATAAAGTGATTAGAGAGAGAGAGAGAGAGAGAGAGACTAGGCTGAGTGTGTATTTAAGGTCTCTGTATCGAAGTGGTGGTAGTTGGTAATATTCTGTGTAATAGTATTGGGATTTGAGGTTAGCATTGAGAAGAGGTGGTAGGTTTGGATATGTCTGCGTCGGGAGTTTGGTGACGTGGCGTGTTATGTGGTTATGTGATGTGTTTGATGTCAGGTGGTGTAATGTCAGGAGATGTGATGTCATGTGATGCGATGTCAGGTGATGTGATGTCAGGTGATGTGATGTCAGGTGGTGTGATGTCAGGTGGTGTGATGTCAGGTGGTGTGATGTCAGGTGGTGTGATGTTGGGTGTTGTGATGTCAAATAGTGTGATGATGTTAGTTGATGTGGTGAGCAAGGTTTTGATGAAGTATACTAAATTAATAAAAAAAATAGTAAGAAAATAATATGTAGTATGAAGGGTCATTTTGCGTTCGTGGTTCTTGTATGATGGGCAGGATTGTTAAGACAGTGTGGTTAGCACAGTGGTTAAGATGATTTGATAAGGAGAATTGGTAGGTGGTGTGTCAAGCATGTCTGGGCGATGAGTTGTTTTCGTACAAGGAGATGAGAAAAGAAATATTGAAAATATTGTGGATATATATATATATATATATATTTACACACACACACTCAAATATTTTTCACTTTCAGGACGTACTTTATAGTTTTTCTATCTACATCTGGACAGAATTGAATGGCTTAAAAAAATTTTTACACACACACACACACACACACACACACACACACACACACACACACACACACACACATTTTTCACTTTCAGGACGTACTTTATAATTTTTCTGTCTACATCTGGACAGAGTTGCATGGCTTAGAAGGTAATTTTTGAATTGGACAGGTAACATAATTGCTTTCATTAACCACCTATAATATTTTTAAGTTTAATTGTCCGGTAGTGACTTGAAAAACTAAAAATACATCCTCAAGCTGAAACAACTTTGCAAGGAAGGTTGTTAGCAGGTGCCAGAGGTGCTGTTCTTACAGGGTGATGGGATAAGAGGCGCTGAAAATTCCGCGAAAATTTGTCCAGGAAAAAAAAAAGAAAAAAGAGGTCCTCGTGTTGAAAGGGTAAGAGGTTTAGTGAAGGGGGTTGTTAACTGGTTTGGACAAGGAGTGATGCTCTTACGTGGTGATGGGATGAGAGTCGGTGGAAATTGTCTGGAAACCTACATCGCTAAAATAAATGAAGTAAGATGACATTGAAGAGTTAAGGTAGTTTAGTGAAGAGAGTTGAGAACAGGTTTGAGCTTGGAGTTGTGTTCTTAAGAGGCGATGCGGTAAGAGACACTGAAAATTCTGTGGAAACTTGTTAAAAAGGGCGACTCCCAGCTGTGCATGAATTAGCATACACAACAAGCACAAACACCACAACTGCCACGCTTGTCAGAGGCACCACATGCGAAACAGCGAGCTTGATGCATGAACAGCCCTCACGCCAAGCATATATGTCATGCACACAACAGCTGCACAAGTAAAAACACACACACGCCCCACACATTAACTCTCTTAGACATTAGCATATTCATGACACATACGTATTCCCACTTTTGCCCCCCCATGCATAAAAACACATTGCACACTTCACTGTCTTGAGCACTCTGAATTCTAGTGCACATGCATATCAACACACCACGTTGCGCGGAGAGGTATAATCACTGAAACACACACACACACACACACACACACACACACACACACACACACACACACACACACACACACACACACACACACAATACAGTAGTCGTGTACAGATGAGTTCTTTCACATACATACACTTACACGTACTCATAACACATCACATTGCCCTTCTGTGACGGTACAAAACACACACACACACACACACACACACACACACACACACACACACACACACACACAATACAGTAGTCGTGTACAGATGAGTTCTTTCACATACATACACGTACACGTACTCATAACACATCACATTGCCCTTGTGTGACGGTACAAAACACACACACACACACACACACACACACACACACACACACACACACACACACACACACACACACACACACACACACACACAGTATAGTAGTCGTTTACAGATTGGGTTTTTTCGCATACACACACTTACACTTACTCATAACACATCACATTGCCCTTTGTGTGACAGGGTACAAAACACACACACACACACACACACACACACACACACACACACGCACACACGCACACACACACACACCACCCCCGCGGTGTATGTCTGGGTTGTGTGTGCTGACAGCTGTAATATATCTCCTTCCCACTGACCCTGCCTCACTACACTGCCTGCCTGCTCCCCCCCCTTTCTCTCTCTCTCTCTCTCTCTCTCTCTCTCTCTCTCTCTCTCTCTCTTTCTCTCGTCTTCACCATCTCACACTATGTCATGCCTCTCATTTTCACTCAACAATTTTTCAGTCTTTCTCATATCTCTTCAGTTTCCTTAGTCTTCATAACTTTCTTACAAGTCACTATCCCCTTCCTCTTCACTCTTCCATTCTTTCTTCTTATCTCTTACTCAGTGTTTCTTTCCTTCTTCCTCCTCCTCCTCCTCCTCCTCACCTGGCAATTAGCAAGCCTCTTCAGGTAGCGGTAATGTCAGGTAAGACTTGATACTGGCCAGGTAGCTTGCAAATCTTGACACACACACACACACACACACACACACACACACACACACACACACACACACACACACTCTCTCTCTCTCTGCCATCACCATTCTCGTTTTGTTCACAGTTTCTGCTGGCCTTTCGTGTGTGTGTGAAGTTGCTCACGCTCATGTTTGGTGTGTGTAAATGAGAGAGAGAGAGAGAGAGAGAGAGAGAGAGAGAGAGAGAGAATGTTTTAATGCTGTGTGTGTGTGTGTGTGTGTGTGTGTGTGTGTGTGTGTGTGTGTGTGTGTGTGTGTGTGTGTGTTCAGAGCATTATCCTTATGTAACAGTCCACATTAACACCTCCAGTACGTCTGTGTCTTTTTTTCTTTACGCTTGCCACCTCAGATTAGGAGAGGCCTGTGGGAGGGAAAGGCGAAGAGATCGTATATATATATTATGTTTAGTATATACAGAACAAGCTCGCACACCTGATGGCATCCGATTTTGATAATTTATTTCGTGTTGGCCTAGATTATTGTTTTCATATTAGGGAAGGCCTGTTGGAGTCAAGGGCTAAGGGAATATATATACAATGTTTAGTATATGTAGAACCAGGGATTGGCCTGATAGCATCCTGGGTGTGTATTTAATTCCTACACTCTTGCTACGCCCAGATCTAGGCTATTATTACTACTGGAGGCTTGTATTAGTGAGGGAGTTAAGGGATGTATCTTAGTTTTGCCTCTTAATAAACATACAGCTTAGATGGTGTGCGGATGTGTTTAAGATTATATTTTGATATTCATGGAGGGCTGTGATAGTGAGTGCATTTGGGGGATACAAAGGCCATAATTAATGTTTTGTATCTGTAGAGCGAGCGTACGGTTGAGTTAATGTCTGTGTGTGTGTGTGTGTGTGTGTGTGTGAAACGTATAGTGTAGACAGCTTCCGGTTGTGTTCTCCTGCCACGGCTATTTATTTTTGTCACTTCCACGTAGATTTATCCATCCTTTTTGGAGATATCTGCCAACAAAGGGATAACAGGACGCATAAATATAGTGTTCTTTTTTCTCTCTCTTTTATCGCAGGACAAACATATAGGGCAGATAGCGCTCGGTTGTGTTTTGCTGCGATGCTTATCTTTTATTTATGTGGGTTTCTTATCTGATGCGGTGTGGGGGTGCCGTGTTATTTGCTGTTTGCTTATCATTTAGCGTGAAGCCCTCTGTGGTTTATGCCTTATCTTGTCCTGTTTGGTGTGGGTGAAGTGTGTGTGTGTTGTGTGGGAGTGTGTGTTTCTTGTGGCTGTGTGATTGTGGGGGGTGTTTTTGTGTGTTCATGTGTGTGAGACAGGGAGTATTTTTTATGTTGTGTTTTCTGTGTGTGTGTGTGTGTGTGTGTGTGTGTGTGTGTGTGTGTGTGTGTGCTGTGGGACTGTGTGTTTTTGTGAATGTTTGGGTGTGCTGTGGGTGGGTGTTTTTTGTGAATGTTTGAGAGTGTGTGTGTGTGTGTGTGTGTGTGTGTGTGTGTGTGTGTGTGCTGTGGGACTGTGTGTTTTTGTGAATGTATGGGTGTGCTGTGGGTGGGTGTTTTTTGTGAATGTTTGGGAGTGTGTGTGTGTGTGTGTGTGTGTGTGTGTGTGTGTGTGTGTGTGTGTGTGTGTGTGTGCTGTGGGACTGTGTGTTTTTGTGAATGTATGGGTGTGCTGTGGGTGGGTGTTTTTTGTGAATGTTTGGGAGTGTGTGTGTGTGTGTGTGTGTGTGTGTGTGTGTGTGTGTGTGTGCTGTGGGTCTGTGTGTTTTTGTGAATGTTTGGGTGTGCTGTGGGTGGGTGTTTTTTGTGAATGTTTGGGAGTGTGTGTGTGTGTGTGTGTGTGTGTGTGCTGTGGGACTGTGTGTTTTTGTGAATGTATGGGTGTGCTGTGGGTGGGTGTTTTTTGTGAATGTTTGGGAGTGTGTGTGTGTGTGTGTGTGTGTGTGTGTGTGTGTGTGTGTGTGTGTGTGTGTGTGTGTGTGTGTGTGCTGTGGGACTGTGTGTTTTTGTGAATGTATGGGTGTGCTGTGGGTGGGTGTTTTTTGTGAATGTTTGGGAGTGTGTGTGTGTGTGTGTGTGTGTGTGTGTGTGTGTGTGTGTGTGTGTGTGTGCTGTGGGACTGTGTGTTTTTGTGAATGTATGGGTGTGCTGTGGGTGGGTGTTTTTTGTGTTTGTTTGGGAGTGTGTGTGTGTGTGTGTGTGTGTGTGTGTGTGTGTGTGTGTGTGTGTGTGTGTGTGTGTGTGTGTGCTGTGGGACTGTGTGTTTTTGTGAATGTATGGGTGTGCTGTGGGTGGGTGTTTTTTGTGAATGTTTGGGAGTGTGTGTGTGTGTGTGTGTGTGTGTGTGTGTGTGTGTGTGTGCGCGCGCGCGCTCATTTTTACATATGGAGCGTGCTGTTTTTGAGAGAGAGAGAGAGAGAGAGAGAGAGAGAGAGAGAGAGAGAGAATGTTTTTCACGCTATTTTGGCTGACAAATTTTCCACTTTTTTTTTTTTTCTCGACTTAATGTGACTTCTTATCTTCCACAGAAAATGGGAGTCGGGGCCCAAGGCGACGACTAAGGGACTTGGAAGGTAAAATAGATTGTTTATTTATGTATTTTCTTCGACATTTTAGTTACATGTCTTTGAACAGCGGTGAGGAGAGAGAGAGAGAGAGAGAGAGAGAGAGAGAGAATGATTAAGTTTAAGTAATGGAATTAGTTGTTGATTTTGTTTATTGCCTACGTTTATATGGAAGTTTTTTTTTTTTTACTTTATCCATATCTTGTTAAATCTTAAAATATTATGTATCATGGTTTCTAATTTGTCGTGATATTAACTTTGGATATTCTGTTTCCTTTATATCATGTGTATTTGGTGTATTATTTTTATGAGTTTTTTTCTGGTGCAGTTTTTTGTACTTGATTTTTTTTTCTGAGTGTTTTTATTATAGTTTTTTTTTTCATTGGATGTTGTTGAGATTTGTTTTACATTTTCATCTTATGTTTTTAATCGTTTTTTTTTTTTTTTTTCCCAACATTGTGAATCATATTTATCTATTAACCAGAGTCCGGGGTTGCCTATAGTGCTATCATTTTTTAATTTCCCACATATTTCTCTTTACCTCCAGTCACTTGCCTTCCTCACTCTATATTTATGGAGTTATGTCTATATTTTACGAGGTGCCGAGATGTGCCTGGTGGCGGGGAAGTTTCAGAAGTGCAGCGGGAAGTTGTGGGTTATGGAGCAAGTATTAGGGAAAGGCTAGCTGAGGAATGTTGGAGGGAGGGAGGAGGCAGGGGAAAAGTAGGGAGGAGGTGAGGTGGGAGGAAAGGATGAAGGAGTAGTGGTAGAGTAAGGAAGGAAGGAGGGAGGTGGAAGAATGGACAAGGAAGATGGTAGGTGGAAGGAAGAGCTTGGAGTAGGGGAAGAGTAGGAAAAGAAGACGTAGGGAGAAAGGGAAGAGATCAGGAGGACTAGGGGAAATAGGGAGGGTAAGTTACCGAAGCCCAAGATACTCCTCTTGGGGGATAAGAAGGAAATTAAAAGACGTTTGTATAAAAAGGCAACTCCACCGCCGGGTCACGTCGGTGCTACCACATGAAGGCCACCCTCTCCAGGTGGGTTAGAGCTGAGTGGTATTAAGTTGGCGGGGAAGCAGTTTGGTTGGGAAGAAGTGATATTAGGTTGGTGGGGAAGCAGTTTGGTTGGGAAGGTGGAGAGAAATGTTGAGGTGGAAGAGATAGGACGCTCAGGGAGGAGTGACTAAACCGGGAATTGTGTGAGCTGGAGAAGGAAACAGGGTGTGATGTAGGAGTGTGGGAGGTGGTATGTGCGTGGGAGAGTAGAGAGGAGGAAGGAGAGGATGGGGGGGGGAAGAAAGAAATTGGGAGGGAAGTGGAATGTGCCTAAGGGAAGGGAGATAAAAGGGACTAAGGAATAATGGGAGGTGGAAAGGGGAAATGGGGAAAGGGAGTAAGCGAAGAGAGAGAGGGTGAGGGAGGTAGAGGAGTGGCGAGAGGAGGAGAGGGGGAAAGATTGGGAGAAGGGCAGTGGATAGAGTTTGGAGAAGGAGAATGGAGGGAGTCTATAGAGTGAGAAAAGGGAGGAAGGAGGGAGGAAGGACAAAGAGGGAAGTGGGGAGGGGGAAAGGATGCGGAAAAAGGAAGTGGAATGTGTTTGGGGGAAGGGAGAGAGAGCGGGCATGGAGGGAGTAGGGAGAGAGAGAGAGAGAGAGAGAGAGAGAGAGAGAGAGAACTGGGAGTTGGGGGGGGGAGGGGTTCTGGGAGGTGTTGAAGGGAAGGTACATGTTGTGACGAAGCTCAATGTCTTTAATGGGCGACTTGAACGTGTCAGGGCGGAGCTTGTCTGAGTTAAGGGGTGCTCGTGGGTGAGGGAGGGGAGAGGAGGGGAGGGGAGAAGGTGGGCTAAGGGGCGAGGGGGAGAAACTGTGTGTATGAGGGGGGGGAAGTGGGGGGAGAAGGGTTGGAGATAGGGCAAGGGGGAGGAAGATACGAGTATGAGTGAAGGGGTGGGGGGTGGGGAGCGGATGTTTGAAGGCGTGTTATTTGTTTTTTATTTATTTATTTTATTTTTTTTGCTGGAAGAGAAATCTGGAACTGGAAGAGTTGGACATAGCCCTTGTCAACCCCTTCAATACACTATATATTTTCTGATGGGAGTAAAATCATCTGGTAACAGCAAGATTAATATACACAAGAACATAGTTTTATCGAAAAGGTTATGGGGTGATCGTGGGGTGGGGGTGAGGGGAGCTGGGTGAGGGGAAGGGAGTGAGGGGTGAAGAGGAGATAGGTTGAGGGGGTAGGGTGAGCAGGGGCGAGTGGAGGTGTTGGGAGGAGTGTTAGGAGTGCTTGTGGGGTTAGAGGTGAGAAGGGTGTAGGATGAGATGAGGGGAAGGGGAGCCGAGGTTTGAGGACGAGGGTCGTAGTGTGAAGGGTGAGGAGGAGGGATGGGGGTGAGAGGAGGCGTTGGAAGGAGTGTTAAAGGAGGGGGGTGGGGGGCAGAAGGAGCCGGGAAGTGCCAAGTCTAATCCTGAGATAAAAGTTTAAGGCCTCTTAGAACACAACTCTGGGCCATAACATGCTTTAGTGTTTGTTGTGGATCTGGGAGTAGAGGGAGAAGGGAGGGAAGAAGGGGAGATGGGAGGAGAGAGGGGGAGGGGAGAAGGGAGGAGAGAGAGGGAGGGAAGAAGGTGTGCAGGGAGGAATAAGAGAGGAAGATCAGGAGAAGAATGAAGGAGAGGTGGAGCAAGTATGAATAAAGGAATGTGAGGAGGAGAGGAGAGTAGGAAAAAGATTGGGTTGGAAGGACGAGAGAGTGAAAGGTCAGGGGGACGAGAGAGAGAGAGAGAGAGAGAGAGAGTAGAAAGGGAATAGGGGAAAAATAGAATTGAAGGGAGTAAAGAGGGAAAAAGATTAGGTTGGGAGGAGTAGGAATGGAGGCTGCATTTTTTGTAAAGCAAAATTTATGGTGAAAATTAACACACACACACACACACACACACACACACACACACACACACACACACACACACACACACACACACACACACACACACACACACACACACACACACACACACACACACACAAGCAGTGACTAAATAAATGTCAGACGTAAAACTCGAGAAAAAACGAATACAGTGAACAGAAATGAAAACGTTAAGAATAAAATAGAGCAAGAAAGAAGGGAAGTGACAGAAAGAAAAATAAATGGGGAAAAGAAGATTAGAACCCATTGCAAAAAATTGTGTAAAAAAGGGAGGGGGAAAGTAATAGGAAATAGAATAAATGGATGAAAGTGGAGATTAGAAAGATGATGATGATAGTGTACCTTTGTAAGAATGGGAGAATTAGGAGGAAATAGGGTAAGGGGAGGGATAGGGGAAGAAAGAGAGGGTAAGTGGTAATAACTATCCGTGTCAGGATGAGGTGGAACAACAGGATATTGAGTAAATGGGAGGAAGAGAGGAATAGAGAGAGAGAGGAAGAGAGGAGTAGAGAGAGGAAGAGGGGAGTAAAGAGAGGGAGGAGAAAAAGGGAGACAGGAGTAGTGAGAGGAAAAGAGAAGTAGAGAGAGGAAGAGAGCAGCAGAGAGAGAAAGGGAGGAGTAGAGAGAGGAAGAGAGGAGCAGAGAGAGAGGAAGAAAGTAGAGAGAGGAAGATGCTGTTAACTACGAAAACAGACTTCCTGGGAATCCTGTGGTCTTTGCTTCTGTCCGGGATCTGATGGGGCGGCTGGGAATGTGGAGAGAGAGAGAGAGAGAGAGAGAGAGAGAGAGAGAGGAGACACCATCCACAACAGTAGATTCGATGGCAACCATGACACACGCTGCACCGCCACCAAAAATAAGTCTTCCACCACCACCAAAAATATGTCTCCCACCACCACCAAAAATATGTCCCCCACCACCACCAAAAATAAGTCTTCCACCACCACCTAAAATATGTCCCCCACCACCACCTAAAATATGTCCCCCACCACCACCTAAAATATGTCTCCCACCACCACCAAAAATATGTCCCCCACCACCACCTAAAATATGTCCTCCACCACCACCTAAAATATGTCTCCCACCACCACCAAAAATATGTCTCCCACCACCACCTAAAATATGTCCTCCACCACCACCTAAAATATGTCCTCCACCACCACCTAAAATATGTCCTCCACCTCCACCATCACCACCGTCACCACCATCACCATCACAACAACAACAAGAATAAGAACGCAACGATAACAACAGAAATGATGTCATAACCACACCACCTGCACCATCAACAACAGACATTACAGCTAAAGAAAAAGCGGTGCCAAAGCACAGCAAATCCTTCCTCTGCAGTCATTTTAGTGCTGACGTATAAACACAACACGATATCTGGTCAAAGATGTCACATATTAAATTTGGAGTAAAGCGGTCGAAAACTGATGATTTTATGCCCATTTGAAATTTTAGGCCCGACCCACGTGACACAGACCCCCTACGGCTAACTGAGGGGTGACCCCCCTGATGTAATGAAGCGTGTTATAGGATGCAGATTTGAAGATGCACCTTCAGGTTTTGGTTTTATGTCGATGTGACGAATTTGAAAGGAGTTATGGCGAGAAAAAAAAAAACTTATTTACTTTTTTTTTTTTTTTTTTTTTTTTTTTTTTTTTTTTTTTGCCCACAGCCTGGGCCTTGGCTCAGTTCGGCCCAAAATTTAATCAGATGATTTGTTCATAGCCCGTCATCCTTGTAATTTTAGTCAAAATCGCACCAGTAGTTTTCGCATAAAATTGTTAAGAGACAGACAGACAGACAGACAATCAAACAAACAGACAAGCCGAGTGAAAACAATACCCGTCCCCGAAGCAGTATTACCTCAGCAGCTGCATCTACAACAACAACAGCACAAATACAACAGAAACAACAGCAACACGAATGCACTAACACCACCAGCAACACAAATACACCAACAACAAACTCCAGTGGCATTCTCCGACCCTCCGCTTGTGACGCAGACCAAGGAAAAAATGGATGGGAATGAGGGGAGGATTAGAGGAACAGATGTGGAGGAAGCTCAGAGGAGGTGGAGATGAAGTAGGAAGTGGCAGCGAACATAAAGGGAGACTAAGGGAGGAATGTGCAGCAGGTGAGGGAGGAAAGGGAGAGGAGGAGGAAAGGGAGAGGAAGAGAGGAAAAAAGAGGAAGAAGAGAAAGCTCAGAGGAGGTGGAGATGAAGTGGGAAGTGATAGAGAACGTAAAGGGAGACTAAGGAATGTGCAGCAGGTGAGGGAAGATAGGAAGAGACTGGAAAGGGAGAGAGAGATGGGGAGGAGGAGGAGAAAAGGAAGAGAGAGATAGGGAAGAGGAGGAGGAAAGGAAGAGAGTGAGGGAGAAAGAGGAAGAAGAGGAGGCTCAGAGGAGGTGGAGATAAAGCAGGAAGTGGCAGAGGACGTAAAGAGAGACTAAGAGAGGAATGTGCAGCAGGTGAGGGAGAGAGGGGGGAAAGAGAGAGGAGGAGGAAAGGTAGAAAAAAAGGAGGAAGAGAGATGAGGAATTTGAGAGATGGAGGTAAAGTAGGAAGTGGCTAAGAACAGGAAGGACTGAGGGAGGAATGTGCAGTAGGTGAGGGAGAGAAGGTAGGGAGAGATGGAGGAAATCGAGATAAAAGAAATAGGAGGAGAGAGGATGATGAAAAAATGGAGAAAGGGAAAGGAGTAGAAAGAAAAAAAAGTGAGGAAGAATTAACAAAGAGATCAGAGAGATAAAGTAGTTGAAAAAGGCAGAGAAAAGATGGAGGAAGAGGAGGTGGAGGGGACAGAGAGTGGAGGAGGAAAGGAGGAAGATAAATGGGAAAGAAGGAAAGAGAGAAGGGAGAAAGAGGGAGGAGTAGGGAGCAGATGGGAAAGAGAAGAGAAGCAGAGAAAGAAAAATGAAGGAGATAGGGTGGGAAAATGGAGAGCGACAAAAAAATAATAAAACTCCAAAGGTTAGAATAAGAAAAGGATAGTAGAGAAGGCTCGAAGAAATCAGAATGGGGGAGAATGAAGGGGGTAATGAGAAAACGGGAAGAGGATGGAAGAATATTAAATGAGACGGGTTGATACACAGGTAAGAAATGGAACACAGGTAAATATACAGGTGAGAAATTTAGACAGGAGAGGCTTCAGTAGTTTTAAGGGGTAGGGATCCAAGGCAAGACTATACAGTAGGTAATCCCGTAAAGAGAGAGAGAGAGAGAGAGAGAGAATATGTGTGGGTGGTTCGTGTGTGTCGGCTTGTATGTGTTGGGGTAAGATTTGTGTGTGTGTGATATATGTATGTACGTGTTTGTGTGTAATATGCATGCGTAGGATGATATATGTTTGCATATGAGTGTGTGTGTGTGTGTGTGTGCGTGTGTGTTTGTGTGTGTGATAAATATCTGTATGTGTCCAAGGATTTCCGTATTCATGTTGACTTTATCGTCTCTCTTTGATATACGTACCTGTCTGTCTAGCACTTTTATTCCGCATCATTTCCGTATCTCATCCTCTCTCAGTCGTTCCTATGTATTTTCTCCTCTTATTTTTTCCACTCTCTTTCTCCTACTGTATTCTCTGACTCATAAACCTTTTGCTGGGGCCTTTTTTGTCTCCTGTTTTTCCTTGTGTGTCTCCTGTTTTTCCTTTTGTTGCTTGTGTTTGTGTTTGCATAGTGTGTGTTGAGTGATTGTTTTTGTCGGCTCCTTTTGTCTTGTGTTTTTTTAAATCACTCCAAGTGTTGTGTTTTTCTGTCCTTGTTTTCATTGTTCTTGTCAGCTTCTTTTTTGTTTTTCATGATTTGTTTTGATAGTGTTTGTATTATTTATGTGTTTGTCTGGTTGTGTTTTTATTGTGTGTCGGTGTTTGTGTTGTGTGATTTTATTTCTGCCTGATTCAATGTAGTTACCTCTATTTGTCGATCCCTTTGTTATTTACTTACTTATATTTGGTTTGGACTTTGTTGTGTGGCTTGCTTGGTGTTTGGTATACTTAGGCCAGAGTATTTGTTTTGGTATTTGCTTAAAGTATACCAGGATTATACACACACATACATACATACATACATATATACAGTGTTATAATGCAGACACCTGTAATTCAGATTCTCTCTCTCTCTCTCTCTCTCTCTCTCTCTCTCTCTCTCTCATTTTCCACCTGTCATACCTAATTTCACCCATAACCAACCCTCCATTTTAACCCTTCATCTGTATCTTTTTTTTTTTTTTAACTCATTTCTCGTTTTTACATAGCCATTTATATTTTTCTCTCTGCTTTAATAATCTGTCATAATTTCTTTTATTCTCTCTCTCTCTCTCTCTCTCTCTCTGCTACTATCATTAATTCTGCCATTATCGTTGCCCAGTCTATTTCTATCGTTTTATCTCCCCTTCTGTTTTCGTTTTTTTTTTTTTCTGTTATCTGTAGTAAAATTCTCTCTTCCATCTTTATCAGTTCATTCCTTCTCTATCCTTTCTCTGTCTGTGCCTCTATCCTTCTCTCTGTGTCATCCACCTCCTTTTCTGTTTCTTCTGCAGCTAAGAGAGAGAGAGAGAGAGAGAGAGAGAGAGAGAGAAGATAGGTTCACCCACCACAACCACCACCCTCATGCAAGATGCCATATCATTACCACAACTACCTGCCATTACTACCACAACTACCACCATTGACACAACTACCACCATTACCACAACTACCACCATCTCCCTCCCTTCTTCCCCCCTTTCATTTCACGGGGAGATGCATAATGGATAAGTCGCTACGGCAAATCCCCTTACCCCATCTACCACCATTACCACAACTACCAACATTACCTCGAGTACTAGCGTTACCACAGCTACCAACATTTCCACCTTTGCCGGGAGCTCCACAGTTGCCAACATTACTTCTACCACCAACCTCTATGACTACCAGCACTACACAGCTACCACCATTACCACAACTACCACCATCCACTGAACCACAACTACCACCTTCCACTGAGCCACAACTGCCAACATCCACTGAACCACAACCACCATCATCCACTGAACCACAACTACCACAGTCCACTGAGCCACAACTACCACCACCGTCTGAACCACAACTACCACCATCCACTGAACCACAACTACCACCATCCACTGAACCACCACTACCACTTCAACCACAGCCACTGCAATTTTCGCCTTTATCAAAACTACCACAGTTCTTCTACCACCATTATCGTAACCAGGACCATGAACTCTCCCACCACCACCATTCCTTCCTCCTCCTACCAACATTACCACCTTCATTAAAGCACCATTACCAGTCAACTACCACAATTACTACCACTATCAGCTTCGCCATCACTCCTATTAATATTCAGGACCAGCACACTAAGGGAAAGGCGCATGATAACCACCATCGCTACCACTATCTCGGCTTCCACTACCACAACTACCACCATCGCTACCACTATCTCGGCTTCCACAACTACCACCATCGCTACCACTACAACAACAACCACCATCGCTACCACTATCTCGGCTTCCACAACTACCACCATCGCTATCACTACCACAACAACCACCATCGCTACCACTATCTCGGCTACCACTACCACAACTACCACCATCGCTTCCACTATCGGCTACCACTACCACAACCACCACCATCGCTACAACTATCTCGGCTACCACTACCACAACTACCACCATCGCTTCCACTATCGGCTACCACTACCACAATAACCACCATCTCTACCACTATCTCGGCTACCACTGCACCTACCACCATCGCTACCACTATCGGCTACCACTACCACAACTACCACTATCGCTACCACTATCTCGGCTTCCACAACTACCGCCATCGCTACCACTATCTCGGCTTCCACTACCACAACTACCACCATCGGTACCACTATCGGCTTCTACTACTAGAACTACCGCCATCGCTACCACTATCTCGGCTACCACTACCACAACTACCACCATCGCAACCACTATCTCGGCTACCACTACAACTACCACCATCGCTACCACAATCTCGGCAACCACTATCACAACTACCACCATCGCTACCACATCTCGGCCACCACGACGACAACTACCATCATCGCTACCACTCTCGACTACCACTACCACAACTACAACCATCGCTACCACTGTCTCGGCTACCACTACCACAACCACCACCAACGTTTCCACTATCGACCACCACTACCGCAACTACCACCATCCCTACCACAGTCGGCAACCACTACCACAGCTACCACCATCGCTACCACTATCTCGGCTTCCACAACCACAACTACCATCATCACTCCTACCAACAGTGCAACCACAACCCTGTACAGTCACCACTAGCACGACTACCATCATCTGTCTTACCACAACTACTGCCAAGATCTCACAACCTTAGCAACCACCACTACCATAACAACCACAACTGTCACCATGATGTCACAACCATAGCAACCATTACTACCAAACTACCACTACTGTAATTATTATCGGCAGTCACCACTACCCACACTCACCATTGCTACTAAAACTACCACAATCACAACCACAGTGCATATCCGTCACTACCACAACGACTGCAACTACCACATCCACAAACATCTCCGTCTAAGCACCAATGCCTACCACAACGACAACAATCACTACCTCAATAATCACCACTACCACACCTACCAGCACCAGTAAACATCCACTACCACATCTACCACTATCACATCAACCACCATTGCCACAGCTACTACCATCACATCAACCAACGCTACCATAATTCGCACCATTCTTCCCTTTTCACTATGAGTCACTTTAATTCTGCTACCAAAATTATCGCCCCTATAACGGGTGCGAGCTGCATCACCACACCACACCACCACCACCACCACCACCACCACCACCACCACCACCACCCTACAACTCCTTTCACCACTACTCCCACAACAAATCTCAACTTTTGCCATCACTACTACAATCACCACCACTACCCACTCTCACCACCACAACTCCAGCCTCACAACTATCACCACTTCTGTAACAACCACCACCACTACCACCACTACAATGCACCCACCCACACAGAACCTTCACCAATACCACCTGCAGCTGCTATACTCATTCTCACCACTTCTATCACAACCCCCACCACACAGCTTTCACCCTCACTAACACCACTACAACCCCCACCCTCCCCCCCTCACCAGCACCATCATAATCATCACATAATCACCAGGCTAATCACCTCAATTGCCGTCATTATCAACGCATGCATCTCCATCACCAACCCTGCCAGAGACAATTGAAAATGATGATGTTACCCCCCCGCCCTCTAACCATTTTATTCTTCCTGTCTCTCTTTCTTTCCCCATCTTCTGTCTGTAATGCATCTTTTATCCCTCTCTCTCTTCCATTTTTATTCTTCCTCTCTTTCTTTCCCATCTTCTGGCTGTATTGCATCTTTTATCCCTCTCTCTCTTCCATTTTTATTCTTCCTCTCGCGTTTTCCTTCCCTCGTCTGTCTGTAATGCATTTTTCCTCACTCCTCTGTCTTCCATTTTTCTTTGCTGTGTATATCTTCTCCCATTAATATTGTTTTCAGGCAGTACTCCTCTCTCTTCTCTCCTTTTTTCATCTCCCTCATTTTGCTTTATTTCATTTTTTTTCTCCCTCCCTCTTGTCTCCTATTGTCTACGGTTATTTTCATTTTCCTCTGTTTTAATTGTCCTCCAGCGCATCTTCCTCCTCTTTTTTTGCCTTTTCCTTCTCTTCCCTTTTCACATCTTTTGTTACTTTTTCATCTTCTCCTCCTCTTTCTCATGCTGTTTTTCTCATCTCTCCCCAGCCTCTTCTCCCTTTTCTCCCTTCTCTTCTCTTTTAATCGTCCTTAATCTCTCTTATGTTCTCGTCATCTCTCTTATTTTCCTTTTTATCTTTTTTCTCATTCTCTCCTTTTTTCTTTTCTTACCATGTACATATTTCGCTTTTCCCTTCCCCTCTCCTGCGTTATACAGATCTTCCTCTTCTCACTACGATTATTGTCATCCTTGCTTTCTTTCTCACTCCTCTCCTTTGCATCTTTTTTTCTTCATTGTCTTCTCACATGTCTTTGTATCTCTCTTCCGTCATCTGTCAGTTTTCTTGGTATTTCCTCTTCCAGATATTTACCCTCCTCAGTCTCCAAAACACCTCCAACCCCGCAATGCTCACCTCCAACACCCTCTCTCTCTACCTTCCTCTGCCTTCTTCTTTTACCCCAAACTTATCACTCCGCCATCTCATCAAGTACTATTTTCCCTACTGTTAACAGCCCCCAACTTCCGTCTCAGTGCAGTTACGGAGACACAGATGAGGCTTCTAGGTAGGGGGCGGCATGGGTGTAAGTAAGGAACCCCCGCCGACACTTAAATGAAGAGTGATTTAGTGGAGGAAGTGGAAGTGTGACTGTCTTCATCAATCGTCTTAAGTAGGTGCCTTTTCGTTGAAGGTGCCTTGAGATGTTTAGTGTGTGTGTGTGTGTGTGTGTGTGTGTGTGTGTGTGTGTGTGTGTGTGTGTGTGTGTGTGTGTTTGTTTAATCGCCTAATGTTTATGTGTTTGGAGGTCTGCCGTCTTCATTGTTAGTCTTTTTTTGTCTTGTAGGGTTTGGCTTTGTTGTGTGTGTGTGTGTGTGTGTGTGTGTGTGTGTGTGTGTGTGTGTGTGTGTGTGTGTCGGTTCCTTTGTGCTTTACTTATTGTGTTGTGAAGGGTTACTCTTTTTCTGTTTAGTTTATTTGTAGCTCAAGGTTGGCCTCTCTCTCTCTCTCTCTCTCTCTCTCTCTCTCTCTCTCTCTCTCTCTCTCTCTCTCTCTCTCTCTCTCTCTCTCTCACACACACACACACACACACACACACACACACACACACACACACACACACACACACACACACACACACACACACACACACACACACACACACACACACACACACACACACACACACACACACACACCTAATCGTTCCTGTGTCACTCTAAAGAAGTAATTTATCATCATTATGTCTGAGCGTGATCGTACATGCCTCTCTCTCTCTCTCTCTCTCTCTCTCTCTCTCTCTCTCTCTCTCTCTCTCTCTCTCTCTCACTCCCACCACCTGCCTCACTCCCCCACCTGCCATACTCCCCCCACCTGCCTAACTCTCCCCACCTGCCTCACTCCCACCACACCTGCCTCACTTCCACCACACCTACCTCACTCCCACCACACGTACTTCACTCTCACCACACCTACCTCACTCCCACCACCTGCCTCGCTCCCACCACCGCCTCACTACCCCCCGACGTCTCACCCCCACCTGCATCACTTCTCCATGTTGCTCCCCCCTCCTCTCTCTCTCTCTCTCTCTCAAATTGCCCCTGACTTCCTTCCTACAACATTTTTCAAGGATGATGAAGTTACGAGCTCCTGACGGCTGGGAGAGAGAGAGAGAGAGAGAGAGAGAGAGAGAGAGAGAGAGAGAGAGAGAGAGAGAGAATTTCACCTTAATTCAAACATGATGACATTTCAGTCACATCTGTTCTGAAACACACACACACACACACACACACACACACACACACACACACACACACACACACACACACAGTCATTCACTCATACATATGCAACCAGCCACAGGTATACACACTTATTCACATTCACACATGCACTCATTGTCATGTACGCAGTCATAAACGCACATACATCCACATATACACACATCCACATCACACATACCAACATACATATAAGTGAACATATGCACAGTCATATACACATGCACATAATCAGACTTGCACATACATATACATTCACGCACACACTTGTACACACGCATACAGTACACTCATTAACATACACACCTGTACACCCAGGCACACGGATCTTTTCACCCACATCCACGTACACACACATACACACATTTTACGTACATTATATTCACGCATGCATAGAAACGCACATGTGGTCGCTACTAACACAGACGTCCACACACAGTAGCACTCTTACATGCATATATTCATGGGTATTGTAATGCATAGTAGCTGACGTACAGATGCACATACTGTACAAACGTCTGGATGTGCACATAGACGTGCGTGGATGTACAAATAGCGGACGTACAGGAAGGCTTTTGACTTTAAACAAAGAACGATATATCAGAGTACAATCACCCTGTTTACACACACACACACACACACACACACACACACACACACACACACACACACACACACACACACACACACGAGAGAGAGAGAGAGAGAGAGAGAGAGAGAGAGAGAGTAGTGAAGGAAGAGGAGTCAGTAACCTCGGGGAAGTGGCTCTTGGCTCAAGTTTATTGCAGATTGTGGCGTGTAATTACTGAACAACACCACCACACCAGACACACTAGCCACAGCCACACCAGCCACACCAGTCCACCTCACCGCATTGCAGCCACACCAATAGCCATTTCACACCAGCTACACCACACCATCATCGCCACACCACCACCGTGCAAACACACCTCATAGCCACACTACAACATACACACTACCACATCTGTTTTGCACCACATTCATACCACCACAGCCAGCCTTCACATCAGCACCACCACCACAGCCGTACTACAGACTAGCAACACCATCATAGTAACACCACATACCAACCACACCACCACAACCACTCAGCTAGAACTGCATCATCATCAAGTTTTATCCCTAGTTCACGCCACACCACCACAGCTACACCTCCCCACAGTATAGCCACACAGCAACTTAATCACACAACCATACTACCACACTCACACCACTAGTTACTCCACCACAGTTCCTTAACCTCACTACAGTTGTACCCCTGTCAGACAACCACACACCACTCCACACCACGTCAAAACGATAACCCAGCCATCGAACACCCTCTCTCACGTGCCTGGAGCGGTGCACGTGGAATATTCTGTGCGGTGTGTATTCATAGATTAGACAGCGGTGTGGTACAGGCGTTCTCCCCCTCTCTTACACCCTGGGACACAGATACGGCTGTGTACAGGCTGCATAGTGGAGGTCTTCGGGGCCTCTTTCTCTTTCCCTCTTTCCCTTCCCGTCTCTTCTCTCTCTCTCTCTCTCTCTCTCTCTCTCTCTCTCTCTCTCTCTCTCTCTCTCTCTCTCTCACCTGAGTCTGTATGCTATGTGATTCATCCCCCTCCCTCCCTCCCTCACTTCTCTTCCCTATTTATCACGTGTCTCTACTTTTCACTCTCTCCCTTTCTCATTTCTTGTCCTCCCTCTCTTCCTCTTCACTCTTCATTTCTCTTTCATCACTCTTATATTTTCTTAAACTTGCTCTTCGCTTTCCCATTTCCTTTACTTCTCTCATTCTTAGTTTTATTTATCTCAGTAGAATGACATTTTTAGGTTTATCTTTATTTATCTAATTATTTTATTTAGTGGGTCTCATTTCCTTTACTTTATTCGCTCTTGATATTAAACAGTTACAGTGAGATGACGTAATGTATTAATGTATATATGTATGTATGCATGTGTACATGTATGTGTAATTATCACCCTGTTTACTTATTTTTGTGCTTCATACCTATTGGGTTTTCCTTCATACAGATATTTTTTTTACTTAGCCCAGGCAATTCCACTCACACTGAACTGATTAATGAAGGCCATCTCTCACTCCGCCAGTCTGAAAAGAGCCTCCTGACCTAAATAAAAACTGCCTAGAGAGAGCAGAAATAATATTAATGAAGCGTCAGCGTAATGAAAGGATTAGGGGTAATATTATTCGTGTGTATTTGTGTGTGTGTAGATAAGGGTCAGCAGTTTAGATGTTCAGTGAAAGGCGTATGTCACAGTGATGGAGAGAGAGAGAGAGAGAGAGAGAGAGAGAGAGGGACCTATTGAAAACTCACACACTCACACCTTAATCATCAATCGTTCCACACCATTTGCACACCTTCAATTTTGCTCTTTGTTTTTCTGTTTTTCCCACGTTGGACAGTGTTCTATTTGTTCATCATTGTTCTGTGTGTTCCTCTTGTTTGGGATTTGTGTTATTGTTGAGAGAGAGAGAGGATTGTTTGTATGATTGAAATATGTTAATTGTATTTTTTTTTTTCCCTGTTGTGGTGATGGTGGTGGTGATAGTGAAGATTATGGTTGTGATGATGATGATGATGATGATGATGATGATGATGATGATGATGATGATGGTTCCTCTGCTTCTTCTTCTTCTTCTTATTATTATTATTATTATTATTATTATTGTTATTATTATTATTATTATTATTATTATTATTATTGTTATTATTATTATTATTATTACTATTATATTATTATTATTATTATTATTATTATTATTTATTAATTTATTTAATATTATTTTTTTATTATTATTATTATTATTATTATTATTATTATTATTATTGCAGTAGTAGTAGTAGTAGTAGTAGTAGTACATACATTCATTCAGTATGTGTAAATTTTCGTATGAACACTTATCATCATCATCATCATCATCATCATCATCATCATTATCATCATCATCATCGTTAGTGTGGGTATAGATGGAGGAGTGTGGGTTATCTTAATTTATTCATTATTCCGACCAACACCAGTGCCCGTTATCACCTGTACCGTGTGTGTGTGTGTGTGTGTGTGTGTGTGTGTGTGTGTGTGAGAGAGAGAGAGAGAGAGAGAGAGAGAGAGAGAGAGAGAGAATTACTGATTGAGGAAATAACACTGCGGGATTTATGGCAAGTAATCCTGACGTAATCTTAATCCCACCAACCTTCAACACGTAAGATAAAATATATACACTATTATTATTATTCTTTTATTATTATTATTATTATTATTATTATTATTATTATTGATATTTTTATCATCATTACTATAATTTATTTAATTATTTTGCAACCTAGCGATTTTACTGGGCCTTGGGTAGATGTCTCATAGTGAAAGCCATCTCTCTCTCTCTCTCTCTCTCTCTCTCTCTCTCTCTCTCTCTCTCACATCATCACGGTGAAGGGGTTGCAAATAACAAATGGCCATCCGGATACAAAGATAAGCGCCCCTGTAAGATGTGCATAAATTTTCACCCCTTACATAAATTACAAAGCCGGGAGCCTGTAATTTAGTGAGCCGCTAGTGACGCTTCAATTTATTTTTGTAATCAGGAGGTACAAGGCGCCGAGGTAGAGCATCCTGGGGGGAGAAAAGGGGGATACGTTGGGGGTATGTAATGGGGCACTGGGGTATTCAGAGAGAGGGAGAGAGAGAGAGACTGCGTGTGTGTGTGTGTATGTGTGTGTGTGTGCATATAGTCTGGTACCTCTGCACCTCCAGGGGAATAAAATCAGGCATTGAATTAGGTGTAATTTATAACAGTCCATGTGTAAGTCCAGTGTAGAACCAGACAGTTTCATCTGAGGGAGAGTGATAGCCAGAATAGACCTTTCCATGCTGGTGAAGTACGAATGACTAAGGGTCGCCTATAGTATTACTGGTGCAAGTGAAAGTCAAAGTTTTGTACGGTCTATGTTTATTTGTATCACGAGTCTGTATTTCGTAGGTAGAAACAACTTGGTGCGAAAGTGTAAACATATGAAAGGACATACTAGCAATACCTACTTATATCACATTTCAGATTTCGAACCTTAGAACTGGTGCCCCCGTAGTACATGGGTATTTGAATGGGTACGTAGTATTAAATTGGTTACTAGGATATATAAGTGGAGTATAAGGGAAGTTAAAATACGTCTCGGGTATTTAAATGTAGTATAAGTGAATTTAAAATACGTCTAGGGTATTTAAACGGACTGTAAGGGAATTTAAATACTTATAGGGATATTTAAATGACATACAAGAATACTTAAATGATGCAAGGGTATTTTAAAGGGATAATAGGAGTGGAACATAAGTCTTTTATTTGGTACACAGATTATGTAAGTGGAGTATAGAGGTTTTAATATGTAACATGGTATTAAAATGGTATACAACGGTACTTTAATGGGTACAAGGGGTTTGGAATGGGGTACAGGACATGCAAATGGGATACATGGGCATTAAATAGGAACAGGGAGGTATGCAATTAGATTCACTCGAGGAAAAAGGGACTTGAGTTTCAAAATGAGCATAATTTTCAGGCACACATGGATCTGTTGCGTGGTATTCTCAGGCTTTGTAACATCCTACTTCCTGATGCTTAATATAATTTCGAGTATTAAAGAATATTGAGACTTGTTCGTACACCACAGGGCAGGGGATGTACCAGAAACATTCATCTTGTGTTTCTCAATGTTAACCCCTTCACAGCTACTATCATCTGTTGTGGTTTTATTCTTGTATCTTTAAAACGTCATCATTTACCCCTTTATCACTTTAACATCTTGTCGATTATATTCGTGCCATCATCTGGTCATTAAATTTAGAAGAGAATACAGAAACCCTGCACAGTCGGATACTATATTCTTTGTACAATAATTCGACCAAAAATTGCCGTCTGTCTAGCTTGACCAAAAATTACCTTCACTCTGTCTTGACCAAACATTGCCATCACTCTGCCTCTCCCTAAAATTGCCATGTCTCCATCTTGAATACTGAGGTGCAACAATAGACTAGCAATAGAATATGGCTGTAGTCACGAAGAAGTGGTGTGGAAAGGATGTAGAGTTGCAGCATTTTTTCTGCACTGGGCTACGTTAAATAAGCTGCAAAAGGACGAAAATCTGGGCCAAGTTGGAGTAAAATTACTATAGTAACATTACATCAGATTCCACAAGCGTTAACAGCCATCTCAGTTCGTGGCTTTGTAAAGGGAGTTCAATTTGGAGTTCAGTTTGGCGTTCAATTTGTATTCCATCAGCGTGTAATAATGGGCGAGGTGAAGCGGTGTGTTCCTCCTCCTCTTTTTTTTTTTTTTTTTTTT
>NC_136998.1:38238651-38256151 GCF_032717465.1 Coenobita brevimanus | reverse complement strand
TATATATATTTATATATATATATATATATATATATATATATATATATATATATATATATATATTTTTTTACCCATTAATGATACAGAATTCCTTGACGATTTGTATTTGTATTGTTCCTTTTTTAATTATTATTTTTTGACAGGTAAGGAATCAGATAGTCCAAGGTATACAAACCGTCTCTTATCCCGCTCTGATAATTGACGCTTTGTTTATTCTTATTTCAGTTTGTAATTGTTCTCAGCTTACCATATCTCTCGTTGTGCAAAGGGAGGGCAGTCTATACCTTGCCTCTCTCTCTCTCTCTCTCTCTCTCTCTCTCTCTCTCTCTCTCTCACACACACACACACACACACACACTGTTCAGGATTCATGGTTGGCCACGTCTCATGAAACTCAGGTGTGGGAAGTGAGGTTGTGGGGTCATGCAGAAGGGCAACCTCTACGCGACAGTCATATTTTTTTAATACTAGAAACTGGAATTAGTAACCCTCTGTGCATGACTATATTTCTTTCTGTTTATCCTCGCCGCCCATAAGCTGTCGTAGGCTCAACTTTCAATCGGTTTCTCAGTCTGTGAAGAATAAAAGGATGTCTCCTTTCTTGGAAGATGGGCACTCACATCCAGCGACCATACTGAGTACATGCCAGGGCCGTCCCATTCAGGATCTGTGTTTGTTTGTGTGTGTGTGTGTGTGTGTGTGTGTGTGTGTGTGTGTGGAGTTTTTTTTTTTTATAGTTTGCCACTGGGTCTTGTAGGAGATCATTTGAGAAAGAAATTCGTATGACTTTTTGTTTGATTTTTCGTCCTTCAGAATAGCCTTCGAACATTCTACCACGTAAGGTAAAAAAGAGAACACAGGCGATGATGATGATAATTGAGAACGAAAACAGCAGCCTGTGATAAAAGAAAAGCAGTAGGTTATGATTTAAAAAAAAAAAAAAAAGCTTCAGTTCAGTTAGAAAGAGATGACGACGGTAATAAGAACAATAAGGAGAACAGAACAGTAGGTAATAAAGCGAGAACCATAATCTGTTTTACAACTTATTACTACCAACACCCCATTAAAAAAAAAGAAAAGAACTGGGTGTTGATAAAAAGAGCTTGATTTAAAGAGAATAATAACGAGGGTGATAACGATGAACAAAAAGAATAGAATAACAGGCAATGTAACAAGGTCCATGACTCATTTTTAATAATTTTATCGCCGACTCTATAAAGAAAAAGAAAGGGACTCATGTAGGCATCTAACACTTCTCCTCATAGAAGCTCCCTAACACCTTTTCCTAAGCGATTTATTTTACTTACACTCTCCTACTCTGTTTTATATTAATCCATCCAATATCGCCATTCTCTGCGTAGGTAGCTTACAAAAGGATATTAACCAGTCCTATCCAGAAATAAATCGCTAAGGAAGAGGTGTTAGGGAGCCTCCTTACCCAACAAGAATACGGGTCTTTGAGAGGTCTGTTGTGACGTAAGATATATTATTTGCGGCCAGAATAAAATAAAAAAAATAAAATAAAAAATTCTCCACGCGACAAATCCTTATAGGAAAATAATCTCTCTGGAAATCCATGTAGAAAAAAATTGTTCTGAAGAGCAATATAGAGACAAAATCGTTCTGAAAATCCATATAGAAAAAAAAATCATTCTGAAAATCCATATAGAAAATAATCGTTCTGAAATTCCGCATATACTGTAGAAAAACAATGGCTTTGAAAATACATGTAGGAAAAACGTTCCGAAAATCCATATAGAAAAAAATCTTTCTGAAAATCCACATATAGAAAAAAAAAGTCGCTCCGAAAATCCATGTAGATATAAAAACGTTCTGAAAATCCATATATAAAAAATCATTCTGAAAATCCCTGTAAAAAATCGTTCTGAAAATCCACGTTGAAAAGAATTGCCCTGAAAATCTATATAGATAAAAATTGGCTCCGAAAATCCATATAGAAAATATCGTTCTGAAGGGGCTCTCACTACCTCAATAGACTATGCATATTTAAAAAGCAGGAAATTGATGGTATTGCCTTTTTATATTAGTCTTTTTACAGCTTAATTATTCCTGCTTAATATGGCCTCTTGTTTCTGCTTAATGTTACCTCTTATTTCTTCTTAATATTGCCCCTTGTTTCTGCTTAATATTACCTCTTGTTTCTGCTTAATATTACCTCTTGTTTCTGCTTAATATTACCTCTTGTTTCTGCCTAATATTACCTCTCGTATCTGCTTAGTATTGCCCCGTATTTGTTCTTAATATCACCCTTTATTTCTGCATAGTATTACCTCTTATTTCTGCTTAATATTACCTCTTGTTTCTGCTTAATATTACCTCTTGTTTCTGCTTAATATTACCTCTTGTTTCTGCTTAATATTATCTCTTGTTTCTGCTTAATATTACCTCTTGTTTCTGCTTAATATTTCTTCTTGTTGCTGCGTAATTTTACCTCTTGTTTCTGCTTAATATTACCTCATATTTCTTTTAATAGTACCTCTTGCTTAATATTACCTCTTGTTTCAGCTTAATATTGCCTCTTGTTTATGCTTAATGTTACCTCTTGTTTCAGCTTAATATTACCTCTTATTTCTGCTTAATATTACCTTTTGTTTCTACTTAATATTACTGCTTCATATTACCTCTTGCGTCTGCTTAATATTACCTCTTGTGTCTGCTTAGTATTACCTCTTGTTCTCACGCGACCCTCAGTATTATTACAACTGACACCAGGTAATATTTTTTTATTACTGCATTTGGCGTTCATTTTACCAGCGTGAGGAGGAAGTTGTTGGCGTGTCTAATCACCTTGTTACGATGGAGTCCTTCTGTATTCTTAACTACCACCAGACGATTTAAATTATCTAAGAAAATTGTCTGGAAACTATTAATGAAGGCCGTATCTGACCCCTCCACTTCGAAAAGTCTCCCTTAAGCTGAAGAAAATCGTCTGGAGAGAGAGAGAGAGAGAGAGAGAGAGAGAGAGAGAGAGAGAGAGAAATATCTTGGTGTCGTATTGGTAAAAGGTAAAATCTTCGCAACAGTTTTAAGTAAAGTCGAAAGGAAGTTGTTACCTTATTTAATCGCCTCTTCCCCGAGCCTGATTCTAAGCTTCCTCTCTTAGCTTACTAATTATCGATACTAAAGAGAAAATTATGCTTATTTTTAAGACCAGGATGTGATTTTTTTTTATAGGACGGAATTAGTTGTTATGGATTTTAACTTCTTGCTGCTCGAAGGCTTGTGCTTAACCCCTGCTGTCCTGTGAAGTATTTATTCTTTTCTGTTCTATTTTTGCTACCTCCAGGCGATTTTATTCAGTTTAGGTTAGATTGTGAATTAGTGATTTGTGAGAGAGATGTGTAGAGTGTAATCTTTGGTGAGTTATATACGTATTTCTTGTTAAAAATGGTGAACGCTGTGAATGTAGGGCCCTGAAAATTTCCTCTCTTCCATAGTTCACTGTGCTCTTCATTTTTTACTCTTCTCAGCTCCGCACTTTTTTCTGTTTGACTCGACTGTACTTTACTGTGCCGTAATCTGTCGTGCTGTACTCTGTTGCACTGTACTCTCCTCCTTAATCCTGTATTGTACACTCCTCTACTCTCCCCAACCAAGATCTGTCCCCAACCCAGCCCACCTTTGACACAGCCAGCAAAAGTATCCGGCAGCCCAACCAAGCAACCAACTGTACCCGGTCTGTCATTATCCACTGATTTATAATGACTTTCTCTATATTTTTTCCAACCGCAGCTGCCAAATTCCTATAAAATGATGGTGATCGGTAATGCAATATACTGGCGCAGGTGGTGAGGGTGATGAGGGGCAGGGGGAGGTGGGGGAGAGGGCAGGGGGAGGTTGGGGAGAGGCCCGGGGGAGGTAGGGGGAGGTGAGTAAGAGGAAAGGATGGTTGGGGAGAAATGGATGAGGGAGAGAGGTGAGGGGGTGAAGGAAATTAAGAGAAAGGTGAAGTAGGGGTTAGAGAGAGAGAGAGAGAGAGAGAGAGAGAGAGAGAGAGAGAGAGAGAGAGAGAGAGAGAGAGAGAGTTCACAACAAACTTCCCCTGTTCCACTAACAAGCCACTCTGTAATTCTCAGCCTGTTTAATTTCCTGATGGGCCCCGGTAAGCGAGGCATCTGTCAACATTACTGAGAGAGAGAGAGAGAGAGAGAGAGAGACTGTATGGCTTGTCTTTATCTCTTTGTTGTGTGTGTGTGTGTGTGTGTGTGTGTGTGTGTGTGTGTGTGTGTGTGTGTGTTTGTTTGTTGAGAGAAATAATTAAGACAGTAATAATAATAATAATAAAAATAATGATAATAATAATAATAATAATAATGATAATAATAATAATAATAATAATAATAATAATATAATTTTGTATGCGTGTTAATGTAAATGTAATTGTTTATATATATATATATATATATATATATACATATATATATATATATATATATATATATATATATATGTGTGTGTGTGTGTGTGTGTGTGTGTGTGTGTGTGTGTGTGTGTGTGTGTGTGTGTGTGTGACTGCTCCACTTTAACTTGTGCAGTTCACGAGAGCATTTAAAGGTTTAGGCAGCGACTGGGGGGCTTAAAGACCCGCTCATGCGTCTTTTATGATGTTGCAGATGTGCTCTGATTGTGTGTGTGTGTGTGTGTGTGTGAGAGAGAGAGAGAGAGAGAGAGAGAGAGAGGTGTTGGTGTGGTGCAGAGAGAAGAGATAATCGACCTTAATGGTGTAGGGAGAAATGAGGAGAGAAAGGGAGGGAGAAAAGGCAGATCATGGTGGAAGTAAAAGGTATTGATGATGATGATGATTATGGTGATTATGGTGGTGGTGGTGGAGGATTTAGGAGGGGAGACGGAAGGTGATGACGGAGAGATAGGAGGGAGAGAGACATGGAAGAGGGAGGAGGAGAGAAACAAGGAGGGAGAAAAGACGACAGGGTATTGTTGGAGGAAGAAAGTGTTGATATGATGGCAGGGGGGTTAGGAGGGGAGGGAGAAGATGAAGACGGTGAGAGAGAGGTGCAGAGGAGGGAGGAAGAGAAAAACAAGACGAAAGAAAAGAGAAAGTATTACAGGAGGGACAATGTGTTGATGATGATGATGATGATGATAGTGCTGAGGGGAGGTAGTGTGGATGAGAGGTGAAACATGAGTGTTAATAGGTAACAGAAATGAGGGTGAGAGGTGAGGTAGGGAGGTGAAGGGAGAGAAAGGGAGGGAGTAGTGAGAGAGGAGGGTGGGTAAGGGGGAGGGAAAATAACTTCAGATGAGAGGTGAAAGATGAGAGTGAATAGGTAGTGAAGATGAGGGTGAAAGATGAGGTAATGAAGGTGAGGAGGGAGAAAGAGAGGGGAGGGAGAGGAGTGGGGGGGGATGATGGATGCCCCCATACATCAGCCTCTGTCACTGCTGGTCCTCCTAACGACTTCCCCTCCATCTACCCCTCCCTCCCCCCTACTAACATCCCCTCCCCTTCCCTCCTCCCTGTCCCTCTCTTTTCCACCCCCCTCCCCTACCACCTCTCCACATGGCTCTCTGACGTCCACACTTGACATCCACTCAGGCAGGCTTTCATCTTCACCCATCCATTAATCTCCTCAGTATGTCTTTATTTTTTCATTACTGCTACCAGACGATTTTTATGTATCTTAGAAGAGCACCGTCGTAGTGAAGAAGATAAGCAAGGCATCATCTAACCCCTCCAGTTCAAAAGTCTCGTCACACCTGAATAAAATTGTGTGGAGGATGAAAGAATAAGATATGTGATGTGGGATTTGTAACCAGTAAATATCATCACTTATTTGCTCATTATTTATTATTTTTATTTATTTATATGGGTGATACATTTTTCTAACACTAGAAATGACTTAGGACTATAGTGACCTTCCTAACCCCTTCAGTACGAGAAATCTCCCTCAAACTTGGATTAGAATAAAAAAATTTCCAACGAAAGCAAGAATGAACTAAGAAGGGAGGCTTCTCAGTAAAGGAGTGCATATACTTTTCACACACACACACACACACACACACACACACACACACACACACACACACACACACACACACACACACACACACACACACACACACACACACACACACACACACACACACACACGTATAAGGACACTTGCACACGAAACACGCACACAAGGAAACATACACACGATTACAGATAGAGTTGATTGGCCAGATAGATGATAAGTTTGATCGATATAGATAGATAGACACATAGATAGGTAGGTAGGGAGGGAGGTATAGCTAGGTAGATAGATTCTTAGACATATATATGTATTGGTAGCCATGTAAATAGACAAATGGCCAGCTAGATAGATAGACAGATACACCAAATAAACTGACCTATATACAGAAACCCAGAATAGGATGGCTTACAAATTACCCTCATTACGTCCTCCACAACCCCTCATAAGTGTAAACGGATTATTGACCCCGAGTGTAGCTTCATTTACGACATCTGATGGTGCAGGAAGACGGGGTGAAACTTGTACCGCTAGACACTCGCTTGATGGTGCTGTAAAATTGATAACAAAGGGAAGTGTATTATAAAGAGATAAGGGATTTAATGACTAGGGGTGAGAGAGAGAGAGAGAGAGAGAGAGAGAGAGAGAGAGAGAGAGAGAGAGAGAGAGAGAAAATTAACACTCAGGCTGAAAACTCATCTGAATTAAAATTGTGTCAGCAAAAGTTTCCATTAATGAGAGAGAGAGAGAGAGAGAGAGAGAGAGAGAGAGAGAGAGAGAGAGAGAGAGAGAGAGAGAGACTGGAGTGTTTGGAATGAAATGTAATATTTAAGTAGACGTGACAGTGCAGTGAGAGGATTAATAAAGATGTGTGGAAGAAGAATGTGAAGGATGAAAAAAAAAATAAGGAAGGGACGAAAACACTATTATTAAGGAAAGAGATGAGAAAGATGGTGATAAAGGAAAGATTAGAGGAAAATGACAAGGAAGAAAAAGGAAGCTTAAGGAAGTAAGAAAGAAAAATAAAGAAATGAGGAAGAAGGTGATAGGGGAAGGAGATGAAGAAAAGGACGGTACAGAAGACAGAGAAGATTATGGAAGAAATAAAGTAAATAAAGGAGTGAGGGAGAATATTAATAAAGATGATAATAGAAAGAAAGGTAAAGAAAGAAGGTAAAGAAGAAATAAAGAGGAAAGAAAAAATATTAGAAACAGGATTAGAGGAAGAAGTTAGGTAGATGAATAAATGAAGGAAATTAAAGAAATAAATATAGAATGCGTGGATGATTATAATGAAGAAAGGATAAAGTAATAATAGAGGGAGATATAAATGATAATGAGGAAGATAATGAGCAAGTAAGTGATAAAGAGAGAAGATGAAGGAGAGGCTAATGAAAAGAATGAACCCTAACAAGCCAAGACGGTGGTTAGATGAAGGAGCTGGTTAATGAGGAGGAGGCATGCTAATGGTAGTTACGGTAGTTATGAGGCAATTAATAGGCCGATGATGATGATGATATATACTGAGAGGGAGAGGAGTAAGTGGAGGTGGCTGATGGTAATGATGATGATGGTGGTGAAGAGGAGAGGAAGAAGCAAGAGAGAGTGGTGTTGTTGGTGGTGATAATAATGTGTGATGATGATGATGATATAATATGATGATGATATACGATGATGATGATGATGATGATGATGATGATGAGAGCGAGAGGAGAGGAAACAGGGGGAAAGGGAAGGAAAAATAGGGGAAAAGGAGAAAGTGGAAAGTGAAGGAACAAGAAAGAAAAGGAATAAGGAGAAAGAGGAAGCAAGAAGAGAGAGATAAGGAAGGAAATGAGAAAGAAAACAAAAGATGGAGAAGAGAAATTAGAAAGAGAAGGAAGAAGGAGGAGAAGGAGAGAATTAAGTCGAAAGGAAGGGAGGAAGACAGGGAGAAAGGGAAGGGGAGACCAAGGGGGAGAAATGAGGCGGTGGAGGAGGTGAAAGGGAGACGACGAAGGACGGTAAAATAAAAAAAAAATGAGAGGTGAAAGAAATAGTGAAAATATAGGAGAGAGAGAGAGAGAGAGAGAGAGAGAGAGACGCAATCTAACCATCTTAGCCATAAATAAGGGTAATGAGGCTTTACGATCAGACATAATGATGCCGGCCATGTGCAAGGTGGGGGAGGCAAGGAAGGAAAGAGAGAGAGAGAGAGAGAGATAGAGAGAGGGAGAGAGGGAAGTGCGAGGGAAGAGAAAAAGTGGGGGAGTGAAGACTTTTTTTTAATAAACAGAGGTGGGAGAAAGAAAAATGAAAGGAACTGGGGAGAAACGTGTGGAGAGAGAGAGAGAGAGAGAGAGAGAAAGAGAGAGAGAGAGCGAGCGAGAGAGAGAGAGAGAGAGAGAGAGAGAGAGAGAGAGAGAGAGAGAGATCTATTCAGTACATCAGATTTTCCTGAGCTGCATAAAATTATTGAATAAAAATCGCCATGAAGAAGCAAGAAGGAAAATTCTACGTCTTCGTACAGAACAGGTTAGAGAGAGAGAGAGAGAGAGAGAGAGAGAGAGAGAGAGAGACTAACTGAAAGAGAAAAGAGAGAGAGCGAGACAAAGAGAGAAAGTCCCCCTCTCTCTCTTTCTCCTTTGGCCAGGTATGTGCCTCATTAGCGAGATAACACAGGTGTATCAGTGCTATCAGGCCTTCCCTCTCACCGCACACCAAGGAGAGAGAGAGAGAGAGAGAGAGAGAGAGAGAGAGTTTAGTTGTGTGCTAACTGTAAGTGCAGGAAATTTTGTGTCAAGTATTAAGGTGTGTGTGTGTGTGTGTGTGTGTGTGTGTGTGTGTGTGTGTGTGAGAGAGAGAGAGAGAGAGAGAGAGAGAGAGAGAGAGAGAGAGAGAGAGAGAGACTAAGGCTATCGGAAATCGTGTGTCTAAATTAGCAAACGAAACTGACAGGGCATTGTACATAACTACTCTGCGTGAGATAAAAGGGAAGCGTTGAGAGAGAGAGAGAGAGAGAGAGTACGTGTGTGTGTGTGTGTGTGTGTGTGTGTGTGTGTGTGTGTGTATAACATGGATCGTGCTTATGCTTGTTCTCTTCTTTCTTGCACAGTGATTAGTAAACGTTGATTGTATTGTATCTCTGTCTGTCTGTCTGTCTGTCTCTCTCTCTCTCTCTCTCTCTCTCTCTCTCTCTCTCTCTCGTCCTTAATTCTCAGGTGTGCGTCCATTGTAGACAGGTTGGATTGTAAATTAAAAATGTAAATTCTATATCCCTAATGAAGGTTAGGAGGGGAAGGGAAGGAGATGAAGGGGAGGAGAAGGGAAGAGGAGGAAGATTGAGGGGGTATGGGGCAGGGAAGAGGAGGAGGATTGAGGAGGGTAGGGGGAAGGGAAGAGGAGGTGGATTGAGGGATGGGAAGAGAAAAGGAGGATTGAGAGGGGTAGGGGGAAGGGAAGAGAAGAGGAGGAGGAATGAGGGAGGGTAGGGGGAAGGGAAGAGAAGAAGGGTTGAGGGAGGGGAGGAGGTATGAGAGAGGAGTGATGGAAGAAGCGGAAGAAGAAGAGAGAGAGATAAAAAGTTGAGGTGAAAGGGGAGGGGAAGAGAGAAATGAAGATGGGAGGAGGGGAAGACAGAAAAGGAGGTTGGAGGAGGAGAGGAATGAAAGAAGGGTGGGGGGACGGGGAAAACTAGCCAACTTGAACCATCTCAGCCGGGCACCTGGAAGGGACAGGGAGCACAGGGGCGGGGGAAGGGATTGAAATGGGGGAGGGGAGAAGGGAGGAAGAAATAGGAGGTGGAGAGAAGGAAGGAAAGAGGAAGGGGGGAGAGAGGGACATGATAATAGTGGTAGTAGAGTTTTCACCCTTACGAACACCACTCCATAAAGACCAAAACCGTGTCCCACATTTTTCCCTTGAACGGAGGGGGAGAGGGAGGGAGGGAGAGGGGAGAGTGAAGGAGAGGGAGGTGGGGAGAGGGAGAGGGAGAGGGAGAGGGGAGAAGGGGGAGACACAGGGGACAATTTCCCAGCTGACAATATATTTAGGCAAATGTCGGCGGAGCTTAAATATCACCTGTTTTATCCGGCCGACATCTCTGTTTATGTGTCCAAATTGAAGGGCGAGGGGCCGTAATTATGCTAATCCCCGGGGACGCCTAATGACAGGCTGTTGCGGCGGATTTATTTCGTTAAGCGGGATCTTGACGGATGGGAAGGCGCCGTCCGGAAGGTTATTATACCGCCGGCCGCATCAGGATCCGACTGTGTTACTTGTCTTTCCCCCGTTGTTCCCCCGCACCTCACGCCCTCACATTGTCGCTCCCTGAAATGTCTCTCTGTTGCCTCCCTTCTATGCCTCTTTATGCTTTCTGTTTACCCTTCACGAATTGGTTCTCCCTGTGTTTCTCTCTCTGTGGCCTCTCCCAGTAGTACCTCTTCTCTGTGTCCCTCTCAACCCTTCACGAATTGTCCATATCAGATATGTTTGTCTGACCCCTGCTTCTGTGCCTCCTCTATATGTCCCCTCTCTACCCATCATGAACTGTCTCTCCCTACAATGTCTCTCTCCCTGTTGCCCCCTTCTGTGCCTCCTTCCTCTGTGCCTTCTCACTTACCCCTACACGTGTCCCTTCCCCGTACGCCCCTTTTATACCCCCTTAATCTGCAACCTCTGTACCCTTCTTCTCTTCTCTGTCCTGTCTTCCATTCTAACCTCCCCCCCCACCCGCTCTTTTCCCTCCCAATATGCCCCCTCTATATCCTTTTCATCTGCCTCCTCTCTGTCCCTCCTTCCACTCCCATTCTATGCCTCTCTCTTCTCCCTCTGTGCCCCCTCCCCCTTCACAACCCCCTACCTTTTCTGTCCCCTCTACTGCCCTCCCAATCCATCCACCCCTATTCTACCTCCTTTTAGACATTTAGACCCCCTGGAATTGCCTCGGCTTCAGTTCTAGTCCCCCGCTCCTCCAAATTTTCTTTATCGCCCCTCCCCTCCACTCCCACCCCTTTCTACCTCTCCCTTCCCCAGCACCTCCACCACTCCCACCCCATGTTACCTCCCCCTTTCCCCAGCATCCATTTTGACCTCTTGAAATTGCCCTCCTGATAGTTGTAACCTATGAAATCTTCCTTAGTTATGACACAAATCATCCTGTTCCATTTTACCCTTTGTATTAGGCTAGGGAAGGTGACTGGCCCACACCCGAGGCGCCTGTATTTCATTTTTATCTTCATCGTCATCATAATCATCGCAACCCTCTGATCCCAGTTCTCCTTAGCGTATGTACTAATGCATTCTCTCTTCTATCTGGTACTGCCTTCAGCTCCCAGGTACTCCCCACTTCCCATCCCCTTTCCTCGTACTCGTTGTCTCGCACTCTCATTTTTCCCCTTTCATTTCCTTCATCTTTTCTCTGTCTCCCTTTCTTTCCATCTTCCATTCTCCAACCACTCTTCATACAGCTTACTGCTTTTGCTTTCCCTCTCCCCCTCCTCCTCCTCTTCTGTCTCCTCCTTCCAAGTCTCCCTTCCTCCCTCTACCCTTCCTCTTTCTCCTTCCTCATCTCTCACCCCCAGTTAGTATTGCTCATTCCCCACTCCCTCTCACTCCCGATCCCTCCTCCCTCTCGCTCCCACACGCTCTCTCACTCACTCTCCCACTTCTCACCCCCTCTACACACATCCACTCATCATATTTATTGATACATCACACATTTCACACTGCATATATATAGCCTTTCTCTCTCTCTCTCTCTCTCTCTCTCTCTCTCTCTCTCTCTCTCTCTCTCTCTCTCTCTCTCTCCTATGAATCTTATTACGTCCGCTGCGTTGATATAGGGCCACTGGGGTGCCACTGTAAGCCATAATACGCCTACCATATGTACTTTACCCTTGAGGATGCACACGACCCCCCTGAGACGCATACACGGAAGGAATGGTGGTAGTTGTGGTAGGTGTGGTGGTACTCGTTGGTATTGTGGTGGTGGTGGTGATAATTGTGGTTGGTGTGTTGGTGGGAGTGTTATTGTTGTTGGTGGTGGTGGTGTTAGATGTGGTGGTTGTGGTGGTGGGTTTGGTAGTTGTGTGGTATGGTGGTGGTAGTAGTAGTAGTAGAAGTAAAGTAGCTAGGTTGGAAATAATGATCGTGGTAATCGTCGTAATTAATTCATCAAGGTTGTGGTAGTGCTGGTTGTGTTAAGATGTTTGTGTAAGTGTTGGTGATGGTTGGATTGTGGTTGAGGATGATGGTGGTAGTTGAAATATTTATGAGAAAAAATGGTAGTAGTGTATTCAGTGATGGGAATAAATGGTGGTAGTTAAGATAATCGTGGTAGTGGCAATTGAATGTGACTGTGGGAGGGAATGTTGGTAGTTGTGGTAGTGGTGGTGGTGGTGGTGAGAATAGTGATGAAAATACAGATCTACAGTATTTGTGGTGATGTTGGTAGTTATGGTACTAAATGGTTGTGGTTGGTAGTGGTAGTGATAGTGGTAGTTGTGGTACTTGATGGTAGTGAGTGGAATGGTGGTGGAAAGGGTGTTTATAGCTAATTGTGGTGAGAAAGATGTGGTAGGATGGTGCAAAGATGGTTGTGATTGTGGTTGTGGTTGATAATTGTGGTAGAATGATAGTTGTGTTAATAGTGGTGGTGGTATTATGGTTGTAGTTGTGGTAGGTAGCGGGGATTGTGGTTTTAGTCACCTCATGAGTAGTAGACAAGTAACTGCGGTGTGTATTGCTGCGGTAGGTGAGACTGTGGTAGAGAAAATGGTTGTAATGAGATAGGTGAAGCTGTGGTGGATATCGTGGTTGTGGTAGTTGTGGTAGTGGTTGTGGTGGTGGTGGTGGTTGACGTGGTTGACAGGTAAGGTAGTGATTTGTACTTGCGGTAGCTGAGATTGTGGTAGAGAAAATTTTTGTAGTTGTGGTGGAAATTGTGGTAGTGGTGGTGGTGGTTGTGGTGTTGGTGGTGGTTGAGGTGGTAGACAAGTAAGGTAGTGATTTATTCTTGCGGTAGGTGAGACTGTGGTAGTAAAAGGTGGTAGTTTTAGGTGAGACTGTGGTAGTAAAAGGTGGTAGTTTTGGTTGTAATGCTGGTGATGGTGGTGGTGGTGGGTGGTATGGTGGTGGTAGTTGTGGTTGCAGTGGTGGTAGTGGTGGTGTGGCAGTGCATAAACCAAGGCATTGTTATAATCTCGAAATGATACGCGTCTGGAATTATTGTGGCATTATAATTAGCGGCGATTTGGCTTTGATCTGGGGATAATTTTGTTCCATTAGAAGTAATAACGTGAGGTCGTTGAGAACCATCACATTACTAGACAGCTAAATTAATTACTGCCTTCATGCGTGTACAATTATACATCTCATACAAGCGATAATGACAGTCGTGGCAGTCATGTTAATCTGCTGCATGACCGTCCCTTATTAATCTACTGTATGACCGTCTCTTATTAATCTGCTGCATGACCGTCTCTTATTAATCTGCTGCATGACTGTCTCTTATTAATCTACTGCATGACCGTGTCTTGTTAATCTACAGTATGACCGGCTCTTATTAATCTACTATATGACCGTCTAATTAATCTACTTTATAATCGTATTGTTAATCTACAGTATGACCGTCTCTTGTTAATCTACTCTGACCGTCTCCTATGAATCTAGTGCATGACCGCCTTTTTTCCTTTTCATGCTGCCACCCACACGATTTTATTCAGCATATATGAGACTCCCTATATACTGAAGGGGTAAGTAAATGGTATATCTAATTCCTCGAGCTCAGTATATCATTCCTCTAGTAAATATAACCGAGTATAGCAGGAATAAAATAAAATATAAGGATTTCATTTATAGTAAAGGGATTGAAATAAGGTGCTCAGTTGTGGTACATCATATTTTCTCAGACTAAATATTCATACCTCGAGGCTAACTTAATGCAATATTCTGTGGTGTATAAATGTATGAAATAAAAAGCAATGTATAAAACTTATATTAATGACTATTTTTGTTATTCACTTAAGTCTGTGTTAGGTGTATAGTCTATGTTATTTAGGAAAAACAAACCTGTATTTTTATTTAGAGTATAAGGGCATAAAATTATACATTTGGGGTGTGTTTCAGTGTATAGAAGTTTAAAAATACATACAGCACCCTTGCTGTATAAAGGCATAGAAGCCAATATGCCTTTATATTTCACTGCATAAAGCCAGACGTAATATAGCTACTTCTTTGCCTCACTATACCTGTCTCTATATCCCTGGCTCACTGTACCTCTACCTCAGTATAAATGTGCCTTACTATAACTGTATCTCACTGTATCTTTACTATCTTTACCTCACTATGTCTCTGCCTCACTGTATCTCTACGTATCTCTGCTTCACTATATCACTGCCTCACTATATCTCTGCCTCACTGTATCTCTACATATCTCTGCTTCACTATATCTCTGCCTCACTGCATCTCTCCCTCACTGTCTCTGCCTCTAGCCTCAAACCCCACATTCATCTTCATATAACCCTACATACCACATATTCCTGATCCCCTTGGTGCTTTTAATTCAGTAGTTCCACGTCTCTCCAGTGCGGTCGTAACTAGTGGCTCTGAACAGGATCCTAAATACAAAAGTGCCTGGAATCTGAATGCGGCGCTCACAGAAATATACGGCGATGCGAGAGACTGGTGCTGAGAGAGAGAGAGAGAGGGGGGGGGGAAGGTTTTGTGTGTGTGTGTGTGTGTTTAAAGTGGATTTAAGTTTGTGGGGAGGGATGTGCATACGTGGAAAGGGGTGAGGTTTTGTGAGAGAGAGAGAGAGAGAATGTGTGGAAGGGAGTGTGTAGGTGTAAAGTGTGAGTGGGTGTTTATGAGGGTTTGAGAATGTGTGCGTTTATGAGAAAATGTGTGTGTGTGTGTGTGTGTGTGTGTGTGTGTGTGTGTGTGTGTGTGTGTGTGTACAATTTGTGCTTTGCGTGTGAAAGGGCCTGCCTCCTCAAAGTACGTGCATTTGTCTGCGTGTGAAAAGCCTGCGTGCACGGGTCCCAAGCCAGGTCCGTGCATGTGTGTATATGTGTGTGTGTGTGTGTAATTCTTCCGTTCCCGTTTGCGTGTGCATGTCCTTGTGTGTATGTGTGCGTGTGTTCAGTCTTGTGTGCCTGCGTGTGAAGAATCTGTGTGCACGGGTCTCCCCAAGTACGTGTGTGTGTGTGTGTGTGTGTGTGTGTGTGTGTGTGTGTGTGTGTGTGTGTGTGTGTGTGTAAAACTGTGTGCGTGTAGGGCGGCGGCGACATGTGACCTCCCGGGCGAGCCTAGCGAGTTGCCTGCCCGTGGAATGGTTGCCGTATTTCACATTAGTGGCACATAACAGTGGCAGCGTCGCACATTACCCGCCCAATTTATGACACTCGTAACCGTTAAAAGTGAAGGGAAATTTGAACATCGAGCTGGCACCTTATTGGCCCTCTCGCGTATATGGTATTTTCGCGTTATTCAGCCCGACTTCAATAACGTCGGCCCGACCAACGAGTGGAGGGCGTTTATAGTCGGGGAGAAATAATAAGTTTTGAGTGTGTGTCGGCGAGGAAGTGTTTCCATAAAGGCCCTCGCTTAAGAAAGTGCAGGCGGGGAGGTCGTAGCAAATTGTAGCTGTGAAAAGCGCGTGGGTTTCTTTACAGCCCAACTTGCGCGCCCACTTTATGACGCACCCCATAAAAATTCTTTATAAACTGGAGGATATTATGAGGATTTTTTGTCTCCTAATATATGGCCGGGCATAAGAAATCGCTGTAACATTCGGGGATGGTAAAAATCCCCGCCATTCCGGGACCGAGTAAAGTCTCACTTGCTGTCGAGGCCGCTGGGTTTAAACACCGAGTGGCTGTCTTGGCCTTTTTGTTATTTTTACATTTCCCTTTTACCAACAACGTCTCTCTCCCTCACGATGATAATGGTGATAATGGAGGAGGGAGGGCTTGTATATAAGAGGCGGTGGTGACTCCTGGGGCGGCCTCACCAGACGCTTGGCCAACAGACGATGATAAATGCGTGTGTTGCTCAGCCTCAGTCATGGCGGCTCTTTGTTTACATTAGCGCGTCTGAGTTGCCAACGGCCGCCACACTCGACGTCTCATTAATGGTGGTATTTTCGGTCGCTTAGGAGACTCCGTACCGCAACTTCTGTACGGTACCGATTTATTCTACCAAATACACTTAAGTATATTTTCTGTGATACTAATGGAAGCGAGGTGGATGTTAAAGGAGAATAAATAAGATGCAAGAGAAAATTAATCTGTATCACAAAATAAAGCGCTTAATAAAAAGTGCCTGAAGTCTCCTATGTCAACGCAAATGCTACCCCAAGGCGCGGAAGGAGTGGGAGCTGGACTTCTCGCCACCACCATCTTCACATCGACACTTTATTTATTCCCAACGCTAATGTGCCTCCAGTCATTTAATCTCGAATTAAATTAGACTGGAGGATGGCGATAAAGTGAGATTAAAGGTAGTTCGGATGCGAAAGGGGCGTGTGGCGAAGTGTTTATTTTTTAGCGGTAATGTGTATCTGGCTGGTTTATCTCGTTAGATTAGACTAGAACTGAGTAGGGAGGATGAGATGAGCCTGTGTGAGTTAATCTTGAGTTTAAATAGACTAAAATTGATTGGGATGGAGCGAGATTATCCATAGTTATTTCGGCTTCGCATGGGATGGGGGAGGGGTTTCAAGGGCGTGTGGCGAAGTGTGTCAGGGAACAAAATTACTGTCTCAAGGAGCAAAATTGTTCTGTGTCAGGGAGCAAAATTGTTCTGTGTCAGGGAGCAAAATTATCCAGTGTCAAGGAGCAAAATTATTCAGTGTCAAGGAGCAAAATTAACCAGTGTCAAGGAGCAAAATTATCCAGTGTCAAGGAGCAAAATTATTCTGTGTCAAAGAGCAAAAATTATTTAATAGGGTCCCAGGGGAAGGCGCAGTGGTGGTGATAAAAGGTCTTGTAAGCAGTTGAGGATGTTGTTGAGCTCATTAAGCGTCCCTTTGTTCTCCCTTTGCTGTGTTTATGCAAGTGTTTTTGTTCGTGCCCGGAGATGTGCCAGAGAAGGGGTCTGCGTGGAACCATCTTGAGTTGGGGAGTAATATTAAGCAAAGTCCCTTTATTTTTGGCAGTATTAAGTAGGCCTCTTAATTTTTCTGGCTAATATTGTGCGGTAATATTAAGCAGTGGAGATTGATGGGTAGTAATGTTAAGTAAAATTCCTTTATTTTTTATCATATTTAGTAAGCCTCTTTATTTTTCTGTATAATATTGTTCCGGTAATATTAAGCAGACTTCTTTATCTTAATGTCTATCGTCAAAGATTTGTAAAAATAGGGGTCGACTTGGAACTATCGTCAAAATCGTTGGCTAGTAATATTAAACTTCTTTATCATCGTGTCTGTCGGCGAAGATTTATGAGACTGGTTTGACGCAAAATTATCTTTAATGTCTTCAGATAGTAATATTAAACTTCCTGCTCTTTCTGTCCACTGCCAA
>NC_136998.1:38198651-38233651 GCF_032717465.1 Coenobita brevimanus | reverse complement strand
TTTAGCCCCTGAAGTTCGAAAAATCACCCCAAAGCTGAGTAAAATCGTCAGGTCATAGCAGTAATAATATACAGAATGAATTGCCACAGTGAAGAAGTTAAGAGAGGGGGAGGGTGGAACTGAAGAAGTCTCTACGTAACCCCTCAGATTCAATAAATGTTTCCCCAGAGCTGAGTAAAATCATCAGCGTATAGCAGTAATAAAATGTAGAATGAATCGCCATTGTGAAGAATTTAAGATCCTTGCTAAATACGGGCCCAGGAGGCAAAATTATGGGGAAGGGGAGGGGAGGGAGTGGAAATGGGAGGGGGTGTTGAATGGCCCACGCTGCGTTTATCTTCCAGGCCTGGGTTTTATTGATGGGGTATTGATTTTAATGGCAGGACTGGACGCAGGCACGAAGGTGAGCTGGAGGGTATGTCAGGTGAGGAGGGTGGATGGAAGGGTAAGGAAAGAAGGATGAAGGGGATGAAGGCAGGAAGTACTGGGAAGGAATGGTAGGGAAGAGAGGAGGAGATGAAAGAAGGAAGTGTTGGGAAAGAGAGGTAGGGAAGGAAGAAGATGAAGATATGAGGTGTTGGGAAGGAAGTGTAGGAAGTGCTGGCCAGGTAAGGATAGGAAAGGAGAGGAGGATGGTTATGAGGAAGAATGGAAGGATAGAGAAGGAAGAATTGTGGGGTGATGTGAGGCTAGGGTGGTCTGTAGGGCTAGCCAGACGAGGTCGGAAGGAAGGGTTGGTAGGAAAAGAGAAAAGGAAGAAATGGTAAGGAAGGGGAGAATAAGGTAAGTGGGAAAATCAGGAAGGAAAGTCGGAAGAAAAGAACGTCAGGGTCAAGACATGAAGGATGGAAGGAAGGAAGGAAGGGTACGGAAGGAAGAATGAGTGGACAGAACGCAGGTTCGCACGTGAGCTGCAGGGTATGCTGGCCAGGTGAGGCAAAAAAGGATGAATGGGTAGGTAAGGAAGAAGGGAGGATGAATAGATGAAGGGAGAGAGCAACGGAGGGTTGGAGGAGCTGAGGAAAGGAAGGAGGAGGAAGGTCAAAAAGTTTAGGGAAGATAGGATCGGATGCATGAAGAAAGAGATGGTAGGAAAGGAAGGCTGGAATATATATATATATATATATACATATATATTATATAGATAGATAGATATATATATATATATATACATATATATTATATAGATAGATAGATAGATAAGTTCTATCAGGGCAGAGGGACATAGGAGCAAGAATGAACCGAAAAATATGTCCTCGTGCAGAAGGGATTACCATAGGTGTGCAGGAAATAGCCTAAATACACAGGAAAGTCAAACGGGTTAGGTAGAAAAGGCAGGTGGAAAATGGAAGGGGTGGGTAAGTTAGACAGGTGCATCCCGTTACCTGTATAAGGCGCAAGGCTGCTTGGACAGGTAGCACAAGTGAGGTGACAGGTAGACTAGGCAGGAAGGTGGCGTGCAGAGGCTGGTATTGAGCTGAAAGAGGCAAGAATGCAGAGAGCTTGAAGTGGTAGGGAGTAGAGAGACGGGTAGGAAGACTGAGGAAGCGGGAAGAAAGAGTGAACAGGTAGACTGGAAAATTCTGAGCAGACAAGCATTAAATAGGCTTTGGAAGGAGGTTGATAGGGAGGGAGATTGAGAAGGTAGGAAGGCTGAGGAGGAAGAACATCTTGTAGGGAGATTAAGGAGGAGGTTAGGCAAGTAGGTAGGCAGGCAGGAAGAATGAAGAGTTTGACAGGCAGATGAGGAAGAAGATTGAATAAGTAGACAACCAGGTAAGAGGGAAGATTAAGGGGAAAGGTAAACTGTCAGGTAGTTAGGCAGGTCTGAAAGTTGACGAGGTAAGCATGGGAGACAGGCAGATGGGTAGGTATGATTGAAGATGTAGGCAGGTAGGTATGCAGACTGATTTAGAGGACGGGACATGCAAGTAAGTAGGTAGGCAGGTAGGTAGGTAGGTTAGTTGGTTGGTTAGTTGACTGGTAGGTAGGTAGGTTGGTAGGTTGGTTAGTTGAGTGGTAGGTAGGCAGGTAGGTTGGTTGATGGTTGACTGGTAGCTAGGTAGGTTGGTTGTTTGGTTGGTAGGTAGGTAGATAGGTAGGTAGGTAGGGACTTGAAAAGGTAGGAAGACAAATGTGAAGACTGATGAAGCAGGTTAGTAGGCAGATAGGTAGGTAGGTAGGTAGGTAAGTTGGTAAGCAGGTAGGAATTCTGATAAGGTAGGCAGGCAAGCAGTCAAGGCAGATAAGACTAGTATAACCTATCAATATACTTTATTTGTCCACAGCCTTATATATGCATCGTTATGTCCCGGGTATGCTGGATAATAGCGGGTCTTGCTCTGTGTTTGGGAGTGAGTTATGGGCGTGGTGGCTGTCTATTTATCATCCAACCTTGTATCTATCGACGGGCTGGGCTCTAAGCTGTCATTCGGTCATATATCTATCGACTGGTTGGATTCTAATTTACGGATACTCGGAATCTGTGCTTAAAAATTTATATTATTATTATTATTATTATTATTTATTTATTTATTTATTTATTTTTACCTGTCTATCGAATAACACAAGACCTTCCATTATCCTTCTCTGTTCACCTTGTCTCATGTTTTTCCAGGTCCACAAATCTCATAAATATACTACAGCTCTTAACACATGCCTTCTTCGCTACGTCTTAATGCAAATACTCCAGCCACACATCCTCTATCATTTCCAAAAACACCCCCTCCGTTACTCACCAGGCCGTCTCATATATTCCATAGCCTATCATTCAGCAGACTTGTATCACGATATTTATTGCACTCGCTTTAGAACACTTTTAAATTGAGGTACAGTCAAAGTATACGTGGCAGTCAGGCAGGCAGGAAGGCAAGAAGGAAGGCAGTTAGGCAGGGTGGCAGACAGGCAGGCAGACAGGCAGGCAAGCAGAGTATGGAGGATGTGCAAGTGAGCCTCTTAAGCTGGCTAAAGTACGGGTGTACTCGTGTGTTTGCTGTACATTTTTTTTTTTTTTTACAATATTTGAGGCTAGACCAAAATATTCACACCCTTTTACCTCAGAATATTCACTTTCATACCTCATCATTAACCATATCATTGTCGAATCACTTAATACCATTCCTCTTCTATTGAGACATATTATAGCAGACTGCAACAGGTGCAATTAACCCTCATTTAGTCAGGAAAACTCTTAGTAATCTGATTTGACGCCTGACGATTTTATTCAGCTGAGAGTGAGTCATAGGAGCCAGTGTGTGTGTGTGTGTGTGTGTGTGTGTGTGTGTGTGTGTGTGTGTGTGTGTGTGTGTGTGTGTGTGTGTGAGCTTATTCAGGACGGGATAGATTCTATTCCTCTTCCTCCTCTCCATCCCTCGTCTTCCTCCTTCCTCGCTCTCCAATTCTCTCTCGTTTCCCTTTCCTCTCACATTCTCCTCCCACTTCATCTCACTCATTTGCTTTCCACCTTGCCTCTCCCTTTCTTCTGACAAGCCAGCTCCTTCACTTCTCCTTCCTCGGCCCTTCTCTTCTTTTCCTCCCCCTTTATCTCCATCTGTCCATCCCTTTTCTTACTTCCCATGCCAAGCTATCTCTGCTACTTCCTTCTCCTCATCATTTTTCTTTCTCCTCCCCATCGTCATCCATCTCTCCCTTTATCTCCCCTCCTCCTCCCCCTCCACATTGTTTATTTCTTTGCCTGTCTTCTCCATCTCCCCCTTCCCTCTCGCCTCCCACCCATCATCCATCTGCCCTCCTCCTCCTCCTCCTCCTCCCCTTCCTCCTCTATTGCTTTCTTGCCCTTCTACCTCATATCTCCTTCTCGCTTCGTACCCTCCCCTTCTTCATACCTTTCCCTTCCCTCTACCTCCTCTCTCCCTCTTTTCTTCCCCCTCCCCTTCCCACCTCATCCCCTTCCTCTCCCCTTCTCCCTCTTCTGACAGGCTAACTCCCCCGACACCATCGTGCTGGAATTCTACCCCAAGTTAGCAGCCACGGAGCCTCTTATTAATACCTGTGTAACTCATCCCACCTGTTGGCTCCTCAGGTAGGGCCAGGTGAGATGGTGGAGGGAGGGGTGGAGAAAACAGAGGGAGAATTGTGGAGGGGAAGGGGGTGGGAGGATGGTGGAAGGGGAGGGAAGGGATGGGGAGAGGGGAGGAAGAATTGCGGAAGGGAAGAGGTAGGTATGGAGCTAAGGAGGGAGGATGGTGGAAAGGGAAGGGAGGGATGGGGAGATGAGAAAAAGAATTGTGGAAGGGAAGGGGTGGGGATGGGGAGAAGGGAGGTGGAATGATGGTAGGGGAGGTGGAAGGATGGGGAGAAGAGAAAGAAGGTGGCAGAGAGGGATGGCATGGGACAGAGAGAAGGGAGGAAAAATGGTGGATGAAATGAGTGATGAAGGAAGGTGAAAATGAATGGAGAAAATAAGTAGATGAAAGGATGGAGAGGAGGAAGAATAGACAATGGAGGCGAAAGAAAACAAGAGTGGTAGAGGAAAGGAAGAAGAGAAGAGGACTGGACAGAGAGAGGATGGAAATGAGGAAAACTGGAAAGGATGATGGAGGGTTGGAATGGAGGAAGGGAGAAGATTGATGAAGGAAGGTGGGAAGAGGAAGCAGGGAGATATGGGAGAGAAGGGAAGGGAAATGAGGAAGGAAGGTGGAAGAGAGAATGTGTTGGTGAGGGGAAAATGGGGTGGTTGGAAGGAAGAATTTGGAATCAGAGGAGGAGGAAGATTAGAAAGATGAGGGGATATAAATGAAAATAAACTGATGAATGAAAGTTATAAAAAGAAAAGTAAAGAACTCAGATCTAAATATGTAAATTGATAAGAGAAGAGTAACTTAATGAGTGAAACTATGAAAGACGCCGAAAATAAAGAAAGGAAGTGTTGAAACTAGAAAGGAAATGAAGGGAAAATGAAAAGAGAAAGACCGGAAAGAGAAGATACATGAAAATAGGATGTATATTGACAGAAAAAGAAATAGAGGCTGGAAGAAGACCATAGATGAAAATGTGTGATAAGAGAATGACAAACTAATAACACTGTTCTGACATAAGCTATCATCTTTTATCGCCATCTACATCGGCAATATCATTAACACACTTATTATTACGAGCATCGACGGTATCATCAACTGTTATCACTATGCGTTATCAGTATCACCTGTTTATTACTGTGTTTCATCTGTCATCGTCGGTTTCACTGTGCTTCATCACTATTACCAGCATTGTTACCACTCATCACAAGGAGGCACAGTTGCATCCCATACCACGGCTTGCTTCATCACCATCACCACTACCATCATTTGTACCTACTCACGGCCTGGCGTCATCATCATCATCACCATCATCACTGCCATCATCTGTACCTTCTCACGGCCTTTCTCCATCATCATCATCATCACCTCCACTACCCATCATCTGTTCCTACTCCTTGTATTATTTCTCTCTCCACTGCAGCACAAACACTATCATCATTCATCACAAACCAGATACACTAACATCCCACACCACAACCCCCACCACCCCTACCACCCCCATCATCATCACTACTACTCCCACTGTCTGTACCATTCCACATCATCATTTACCCTCTACAGCACCAACACTTAAGCCGTTCACCACAAACCAGAATATCAGCATCCCTCACCACCACATCCACCACTACCGTCATCATCATCATCATCATCATCACCGCTCTTCCGCCATCACATCCACCACTCCTATCATCAGTACCTTCATCCAGCATCATTATTTAACCACTGCATCACCAACACTATCAGTCACCATTCATCACACACAAGTACATTAGCATCCATCACCACCACTTCCACCAGTACAATCATCATCACCACTATTATCACCACTCCCATCATCAGGACCTACCCTCACTGTCATCATTTATCCACTGCAGCACCAACACTATCACCATTCATCACAAACCAGGAACACTAGAATCCCTCACCACCACTACCACCCCCACCAACACCATCATCATCATCATCTCCAGCACCACACTCACCACAGTCATTATCGTCGTCCATCACCAAGGGAGCCCGCATCAACGCCCCTATCAGCAAACAACCTTAGCAAACCATCTTCATCACCAGCAAGCCGCCGCGTTCCCCCATCATCACTATCATCACCAACTCAGCACCATCCACCATCACTGTTATTAAGCCCGTCCAGCCACTATCCTTATCGTTATAATTTGCATTTAGATGACTCCTCGCCTCACATCTCCAGACCCGCATTGATAATAAAAGGCTTTCTTCTTTTATCTCCCCACCCCTCCCTCCCATCCCCTCTCCCTCCATCCCTCCCTCCTATCCTCTCCTTCTTCTTCCATCCCATGAATTATCACAACATAAATTGCAGAATGGAGGCCACACCATTAGTGCCAATATATATTTTTGTGATAAGATCGCGACCCTGCAAAGAAAACGTAGCGCGAGTTAATTGAAAGAAAATGATACGGCAGGAGAGAGAGAGGGTCCTCCATCATCTCGCCGGGGTGGGTCCGCGGGGCGCCTCCTACTCCACCGACCACACCACCGCGGCCCCTTGTGTGATAGATACACTCCGGGTTATGTATCGACAGCTGGTAGATAGATAGGGCTTTGTGGAGCGAGGTTTGGCTTAAATAGGCTTTGTTAATAGATAGGGGTTCTGTGTGTGTGTGTGTGTGTGTGTGTGTGTGTGTGTGTGTGTGTGGTGAGAGAGAGAGAGAGAGAGAGAGAGAGAGAGAGAGAGAGAGAGAGAGAGAGAGAGAGAGAGAGAGAGAGAGAGAGACTCCTTCATCACCTCCCCAGGGCGCCACCCACTATCACTACCAACTAAACCACCGCCTCGTTGGGTGATAGATACACTCAAGAGTCTATTGACAGGGCCGTGTTGAAACTTAGGACCCTGTTAATAGATACAATGCAGGCTTATGTGCTGTGTTCTTGGTAGATAGATAGAACTGGTGATAGATAAATTGTTGGCTTCATGTTGTGTTGTTGGTAGATAGATAGGACTGGTGATAGATAAATTGCTGGCTTCATGTTTGTGTTGTTGGTAGATAGATAGGACTGATGTTAGATAAATTGCTGGCTTCGTGTGCTGTGTTGTTGGTAGATAGATAGAACTGGTGATAGATAGACTGCAGTATTATGTGCTGTGTTCTTGTTAGATAGATGGAACTGGTGATAGATAAATTGCAGGCTTCGTGTGCTGTGTTGTTGGTAGATAGACTTAATAGATACAATGCAAACTTCATTTGTATGAAGAGAGGATATTGATAAATGTTAAAGGCCTTTTTTTTTATATAAAGGAGAACGTTCTTAGCACATTATTATTATTATTATTATTATTATTATTATTATTATTATTATTATTAAGTCGACAGGATGTTGTATACATAAATGGTTTTACATTGACAGGCAATTTATTTTTTTTCAGAAAGAAGAAACAAAGGCTGAATTCCTTCACATCATTCGCATCTCGTCTGTTGCAAAGTAAGTTGTTGATGTTTATACTCTTAAGTACTTTATAGACACCACTTGTTTTATCTATTTGTGTGTGTGTGTGTGTGTGTGTGTGTGTGTGTGTGTGTGTGTGTGTGTGTGTGTGTGTGTGTGTGTGTGTGTTAAAGAGAGAGAGAGAGAGAGAGAGAGAGAGAATAATCATCATCATCTTTATCTCAATTCCCATTGTGCTCCACCAAAAGTGAGTCAAGCAATCTACATACCTGTACAGTATATGACATCATTTCCTTTTGCCTCATGTTCTCTTATACCCTTCATTATATCACTGCTTTATCTGTTCCCTGATCACTCCATTATTTACTTATTTGTATCATTTCCTCTTGTGTGGTTCAGATTCATAACGGGTGGCTTTTCTGGAGTTGCATTAGGTACACCCAATTTGGTTTACGTTTGTCAGTTTTGTTCACAGAGGCTTTTGTTTAGCCTGTCATTACGTATTTTCCATTACTGTTTCTCCCAGGCGATTTTGCTCAGGTTTAAGGACGCTTTTCCAAACGGGAGGGGTTAGATACAGCCTTGAGTAACCCCTTCCCTACTAGAGGTATGTCGAAACTTAATTAAAATCGTCAGGTTATACCAGAAATAATATAACACGTCATTTGATTCAAGAATTTATGTAGCAGTCATAATATTTCTGACACGCAGTAACATATATACACTACTTTATAGGCGAGGGTCTTGTAGCAATATTTATCCACCTCAATTTATGTCCCAGTGTGTTTATATAGTAGAGAGGTTGGGGGTAGATACTAATAAGACTTTACCTTAATAATATCGTGGATGATCGTAGGCAGCCAATTAGGGAAGAGCACTTAATAGCTTTGCAGTGAGTTAATGGCGCGATAACTTAAGGTCGCTTTAATGATAGCACAGACACGTAGACATGACCTTTGTGGGCTTGGGGTAAGGGGGTGGGATGGGGAAGCGTTGGGTAAGAGGGTGGGATGGAGAGGCATGGAATAAAGGGTAGGGATTGGGAGGCGTTGGGTAAGGGGGTGGGTATGGGTAGGCGTGGTAGGTTAGTTGGTTTAGTTTTTCTCTATGTTGTGGGTAATAGGTTTGTGGGGTTTATTGGGGGTACGTGTGGTTGCTAGATGAGAGAGAGAGAGGGGGGGGTGGAGTGTTTGCGTGTGGTGTGTAAGAAAGAAGGGTGTGTGTAATCCATTGAGTGAGAGAAAAACAAAGATTTCGCTAGCGTCTTGCACGAAATAATTAAAGAAGCCGAGAGTTTCCTTGTGTGTAAATAAGGACTTGTCTCGTATCTTGTGTGTAGGAAGACAGGAATGTGCTTCTGGTGAATTGTGTGGAAGATTGTGAAAAGTGTAAAAGGCCTTGTGTGAAAATACGTGAAAAGAAAATGCAGGAAAGGTATATCATTTCACATTCCTTGGGCTGTAGTAGTTATCTCTCCATCTTGAATGCGCCTTGTAGATGTATTAAAACTGGAAAATGATGCTAGTCACGAGGAAGTGCTGTGGAGAGGATGTACAGTATATGTTGCCAGTCACGAAGGAGTGCTGTGGAATGGATGTACGAGTATACACCGCTAGTCACGAAGAAGTGCCGTGTAAATGATGTAGAGCCATTGCATTGTCTTATTCTGCCGCTGAGTTACATGAATTTGACGAAAAGTCTGGACCAAGTTAAGGTGAAAATTATTATGTGATATGTGTAGATAAAAAGAACCGTGTGTGTGTGTGTGTGTGTGTGTGTGTGTGTGTGTGTGTGTGTGTGTGTGAGGCTTAGTGTTTTTGTAGGCTAAGAAAATGAGGGAAAGCTTACACACAGATGACCCTTAATAACCTCCTCATATTTGGACAGCTGTGAGGAAATAAAGGCGTAGAGAAAGACAGTGTTGATAGTAATTAGAAGCATGTTTTGTTGATGGCAATTAGAGGTAAATTTAACGATAGAACTTTGGCTTTTGTACAAGGGAGAGCTAGCACGATTATTGGCTGTTAATCGACTTTGAAAGCATGAAGACATTGCCATTTGAGTATTTAGGAATGGTGGGAATTACAAGTGCTAAATACTAATACTAATACTAATGATAATAATAATGTTAACAATAATAATAAAAATAATAATAATAATAATAATAATTCATTCATTCATTGCCAGACGCCATGTATCCCAAACGGGGTGGCCAACGGCTTAGAGTTAATTGTTTTACAGGGAGGGACACTAATCCTCCACCAACCCCACTTGATAATAATAATAATAATAATAATAGTATTAGCAGCAGCAGCAGTAGTTATACTACTACTACTACTACTACTACTACTAATAATAATAATAATAATGATGATAATAATAATAATAATTCTCGTCTGTGGAAGGAGCCGCCAATCACCATTTCCTAAGCGATTTATTTAGTTTATTTCACCTTACTCTCCTTTCTGTGTGACATAAATCCATCAAGTGTCACCGTAATCTGCATAAACGGACATTAACCAGCCATATCCAAAAATAAATCGCTAAGGAAAAGATGTCAGGAAGCTTAACTGACGAGAGTACGAACCTTTTTCGAAACGGGGGTGGGTGGGTAGATACAGCCTTCATTAACCCCTTCACCATGAGAATCTATTTTGAATAATATCGTCCATTGGTAACTTGAAGAATAGGTCGGTGGATTGATGGGAATGCGATAACTTAACAAATCCACCTCATGCACTTAAATAGCACTCCCAGTATATATATAAAGAGAGAGAGAGAGAGAGAGAGAGAGAGAGAGAGAGAGAGAGAGAGAATAATACACTCGATGTAAATATTGGTTTCTGAGATAGCGAGTTAGCAGGGAGATAATAATATGAAGTGGAGTTACATCGGTTGAGTTTATTAAGTGGGTATAATCGCACTGTTAAGAGGGGGTGGCGTGGGGTTGCATTGCTCTTGATGGTGATTACATTGTGTACGGGGTTGAGAGAGAGAGAGAGAGAGAGGGGGGGGGGGCTGTCCACATGAGAGAAGTTAGAATTAGTGAGAAAAAAGAATTTTATTGCTACCAGAGAGAAAGAGAGAGAGAGAGAGAGAGAGAGAGATCAAATTGATGATAGATGACTGGATGCAGGGAGTGACATGCTCGTTATTAAAGTAGGCGGTAGTGAAGTGTAGTTACAAGCCTCACACCGCCTTTGCATCACCAGCGGCTGATAAGGCGGGTGGTGGACTAACACAAGATAAACACTTCTCCAGTGATGTATTATACAGTCTCTGTGTTTACATAGCCAGCCGAAATTACTGTACTCTTGCACTAAACACGGCTTTATATATATATATATATATATATATATATATATATATATATATATAGTCTGTTCAGCTGAGCAGGAAGACCAGCAGAGAGAGAGAGTGGAGGAATTAATGAAGTTTTTATGTACGGCTTTAGGAGTGAGTTATGGTATGTCTCGTGAAGCCTGTGTAACCTATTGTATGTTAATCTTGTACCTCCTGCGTTGGGAATGATTTAAGCCGTAAGAGTTGGGTACAGTGGATGCTTGGTTGATTCCTGAGCTATTCCCACTTATAACTGAAAATTGGACGTGGATTGTAAAGTGACGGTTGCGTATCATGATGTGAGAAAAAGCTGGGTGATTTCCATGACAGTCATGCTTGTATGTGTTTGTGATTTTCCCGTAGCCATAGAAATAATGGCTGTGTGTGTGTGTGTGTGTGTGTGTGTGTGTGTGTGTGTGTGTTTGGGAGGGTCAGAGTTCAGACACATTTTCCTTCTTCTTAAATATACTTCCTCACCAGATGCTTCTTCCACTGTCTTTTTCTTGATGATAAGACTCAATTAATTACATTCTTTTCATTGTCAGTTTTCGCTTGGATAGTTACTTAGCCCCCCCCCCTCCTGCTCTCTCTCTCTCTCTCTCTCTCTCTCTGCTGATATATTTGTAGGTATTAAATGTCAGAAGTAAAGTGCGCCACAAGGTTAAGAAATAGTGAACCGTCTGTTGGGGATTGAATAGCGAATGGATTATAGTGTGGTATTATAGTGAATAAATTATAGTCTGTCAGCAGTGAATGTATCTTAATGTATGCAACTAATGTATTTATAGTCTTGTATAATTTATCGATCCTCAAGTCGAGCAAGATATAATCGGCCTCTTAAGTGGTATTGCTGAATGAATTATAGACCAGATGAATTCTTGTCGGTTACGGTATCTCCCTATTACCGTTCTCTAAGCGATTTATTTAGATTATTGCCAAACCTTACTGTCCTGTTCAGTGCTATATATAAATCCTTCAAACATCGCCATTTTGTGCATAAATATCGTGCTTAAGAATATTACCACCCCTTTCCAAAAATAAATCGCTAAGGAAGAGATGCTAGAGGGGCCATTGAAGTGGAGTAAGAGATGAACCGTCCATATGGTATTACTTAATAAATAAAATATTTAATTGCAAGAAATATACCAAGTTCTTAATGTTGGTGTGTGTGCTGGTGTTAATGTAGAAATAAAAATCCAAGTGTGAGAGTAAAAGGCATTGAATTTTCCACATGATAGTTGAATGAAGGAATTATAGTTTCTAGTTCCAGCAAATCATAATATTGTTACAGAGTTTGTCATTAAAAAATATATAAAAACAGAAAATAAAGTAAAATGACAAAAAAAAAGTTTAATAAGCTACAAAACAAAGTAGAATATAATGACAAAAATATTAAGCCTGAAAATAAAGTAACAATGACTGAAAAAATATAATAAGCCACAAAATAAAGAAAGATATAATGACTCAAAAATTGTCACCAGAAAATAAGATAGAATGACTCAAAATTTAGTCACACAACGATGTAAGATGTACTTGCTCAAAAAATTTAGTCAAAATGAAGTAAGATATAATAACAAAAAATATATCATACTACAAAGTAAAGGAAGATATTAAGCCAGAAAATAAATTGAGATATAATGACTCAAAAACATAAACCAGAAAATAAAGATGCAGTTTAAAAAGATATATTAAACCAGAAAATAAAGCAGTATAAAATGGCTCATCCACTTGATATTACGAACAGAATTATACGCTTCAGATGCAGCGAGTGTGTATCATTGTATGCTAATGTGTATGTGGGTATTATTAAGTGCATTGAAATAGACGAGGAAGATGAGGAAGATATACTTAACTGTCCATGAGGTGGTATCGACAGAATATATAATTACTTCTTGTGCTGGAACCTACCTTGAAATTAGTAGTTTAAAAAAAGGAGAAAAAAGAGAATTAAGATCTATGAAGCAAACCCTGAAGAGAATTATAAAAAAAAAAAAAAAGAATCGACAGAAAATTGTGTAAATTATCATGAAACCAGTACTTGAAAATAATGAAGAAAAAAGAAACTGAAGATATATGAAGGAACCCGTCAAGTGAATGATTTACAAAAAGTGGATGAGGAAAATTACATAAATATATTGAAGTCACAGAGAGAGAGAGAGAGAGAGAGAGAGAATGATGCAACCTGCCAAGGGAATGATGCAAAAGTGGACGAGGAAAATTACATAAATATCTGAAGTAATATACATGGATCGATAAAATTCAGAACTGAATTAAATATTTAGTGAAGATATAGATCAACCCGTCAGAAAAAAAAAATACTAAAAAATAAATAAATAAATGAAAACCAAAAATAAAAACAGACGGGAAATTAACCTTGAGCGAAGATATATGACTCGACACTTCAGGTACAAGTTAAATCCCTGTGAAGATATGGTCTGAAAAAATAAGAAAAAGTCTGAAATAAGTGAGAAAAGGTTTATATAATTTTAAGGAGATATTTAATATGAAAGAAATCAAAAGTCTGAGTCAAAGTTTATGGATCAACCTGCTAAGTGAGTGATACAAAGAGGAACAAGGAAAATTAAGCAGATCACTGAACGAAAATAATTGAATCGACACTTCATATATAAGTCAGTCTGAGCGAAGAAATATGAATCAGAATATTTCGAGAATAAAATGATCAGGGAAAATAATATACATCAATCCCTGAACGAAGATGTAGGATGTAGGATAAATGATTAGTCTCTCTCTCTCTCTCTCTCTCTCTCTCTCTCTCCAGATGACAATTTATTATTATTGTACTTTGTTCAAATGATTTCGTTCATCTCAGGAATATTCCCTCGTACTGAAGGGTCTAATGAAGGTGAGAGAGAGAGAGAGAGAGAGAGAGAGAGAGAGAGAGAGAGAGAGAGAGAGATTGCTGACGAAAGAAAATAGAGCTAAAAAAAAAAAACTAATGAGAGGGAGAGAGAGAGAGAGAGAGAGAGAGAATTTGCCGACGATAATAGAACTGAGAAAGAAATTATACTGTTGAGAGAGAGAGAGAGAGAGAGAGAGAGAGTTTGCTGACGAAAGAAGATAGAACTGAGAAAAAATATATATACTGGAGAGAGAGAGAGAGAGAGAGGTAAATTAACTAACTCTCCGAGCGAAGATATATGAATGAACACTTCAGGTACGATTGAAGATAATAATTGAAGCAGCAGCAGAAAAAGTCACCCCCCCCCCCGAACGAAGACATATGAATCAGCACTCCAGATCAGGTGGAAAAATAAAAACTAAACAGAATAAACCAAAATAAATCCCTGAGCGAAGATAAGTGCATCGTGGTGTGGGAGGGCGAATGAAGAAAAGAGAAATTGATTGTGTGTGTGTGTGTGTGTGTGTGTGTGTGTGTGTGTGGCGGGCTTAATTATTTTTCTATTATCTTTCTGTCTCTTGTGGTTATGGATGTGCTTGTGGGTTGCCGTGGAGATCAAGGGATAGGGGGATAGGAGGGTGGGGTGAGAGCAGTGAATCGGAGAGTGAGGGGGGAGGTGAAGGGAGGGGGATAAGAGAGGAAGGGATGAGGGATAGGAGGATGGAGTGAGAGCAGTGAATAGGAGAGTGAGGGGGAAGGGGGATGGGAGAGGAAGGGATGCGAGATAGGAAGGTGGGGTGAGAGTAGTGAATCGGAGAGTGAGGGGGGAGGTGACGGGAGGGGGATAGGAGAGGACGGGATAGGAGGGTGGGGTGAGAGCAGTAAATAGGAGAGGAGAGAGGAGGAGTTAAAGGGTGTAGGATAGGAGAGGGAGGAATGGGGGATAGGAGTGAGAGGAGTAAAGAGGAGAGGAGAATGAGAGGAGGGAAAGGTGAAAGGGAGGGGGAGAGGAGAGGAAGGGATGGGGGGACAGGGGGGTGGAGTGAGAGCAGCAAATAGGAGAGGAGAGAGAGGGGGAAGGTGAAGAGGGAGGATAGGAGAGGGATGGATGGAGATGGATAGGGAGAGAAGAGGAGGGGGAAGAGAGAGAGAGAGGAGGATGGGAAAGAGAAGAGAAAGTGAACTCTGAGGGAGAGGGAGAGAGGGAGAGACCTGAAGGGGAGAAAGATGAAAGGGAGAGATGAAGCAGAGTAATGGGGAGAAAAACGGGTCCGGATGGAAGTTCAGGAGAGAAAGAGCTAAGAAGTGGAGGAATAGAAAAAAAAAAACGAAAGGAAGAACTTTATTTTATTTTTATTAATTTATATATTTATTAGTGTCCGACTCTGTTCAAAGTATATACAGTCTGTTACCTGAGGCCCAGACGTCCTCCTACATGTCAGTCACCTTCACACGTCTCATACCCACCGTCCATACTGAATACGTGCTTGGGCTGTCTCATTTACGACTGGCGTAGTGGTATTAAAAGGGTAGCTTGTATGACGTGTCGGTGGGTGTTATGGAAGATTATTGTGAAGTTTGTTTTAACGAAATTCCAATTATGAGAGAGAGAGAGAGAGAGAGAGAGAGAGAGAGAGAGAGAGAGAGAGTCGTATTAAACAGCTGGGAGAGGGTCGGAGAGCACCCCATTAGATAGCTTGGGTGACAGTATCGGTTATCGCTACCACCATTATGACTACCACCACCACCACCACTACCAACATTACTGCTTGCTTTTAATACTACCACCACTACTACCAACATTACTGCTTGCTTATACTACCACCACCACTACTACCAACATTACTGCTTGCTTATACTACCACCACCACCACTACCAACATTACTGCTTGCTTATACTACCACCACCACCACTACCAACATTACTGCTTGCTTATACTACCACCACCACCACTACCAACATTACTGCTTGCTTATACTACCACCACCACCACTACCAACATTACTGCTTGCTTATACTACCACCACCACCACTACCAACATTACTGCTTGCTTATACTACCACCACCACTACTACCAACATTACTGCTTGCTTATACTACCACCACCACTACCAACATTACTGCTTGCCTATACTACCTCCACCACTACTACCAACATTACTGCTTGCTTATACTACCACCACTACCAACATTACTGCTTGCTTATACTACCACCACTACTACCACCAACATTACTGCTTACTTTTAATTCCACCACCACCACCACCACCACTGCTATCAGTACCATCATTTCTACCACTACCACCATTACTGTCACTACCATTATTGATATTGCCACCATTTTCGCCACTGTAGCTACCACTGTTGCTGCTAATTTTCCTACCAGCACCACCACTACTGTCACTACAATCACTACAACTGCTGCTACTACTACTACAACCACCAGCACTACGACCGTTACTACTACAACTATCACCACTACTAGGCTACCGTTACTCTTGCTACAACTACCGCCACTATCACTATTACAGCCACTACTAGCACTATTAATTCCACCACCACAACCACCACCATTACCACCACAGCCACCACCATTACCTCCACAGTTACCACCATCATAACCACCACTTCCACCATCATAACCACTACTACCACCATCATAACCACCACTACCACCATCTTAACCACCAGCACCACTGTAGGACTACATAATACCTCAGCCACCATTACCACCACTACCACCGTCATTACCACCACTACCACCATCATAGCCACCACTGCCAACATCATAACCACCACTGCCTCCATCACTACCACCATCACCACCATCATAACCACCACTACCTCCATCATTACCACCATTACCACCATCATAACCACCACTACCACCATCATTACCATCACTACCACCATCATTACCACCACTACCGTCATCATAAGCACCACTACCACCATCATAGCCACCACTGTCTCCATCATAACCATCACTACCTTCATCATAACCACCACTACCACCATCATTACCACCACTACCATCATCATAACCACCACTACCACCATCATTACCACCACTACCATCATCATAAGCACCACTACCACCATCATAACCACCACTGCCTCCATCATAACCACCACTGCCTCCATCATTACCACCATTACCACCATCATTACCACCACTACCACCATCATTACCACCACTACCCCATCATAACCACCACTGCCACCATCATAACCACCACTACCACCATTACCACTACCACCATCGCCTCAATACCAGTAACATTAATGGCTAGTGTTATCCCACAGTGCCCTCATCTCCACTCTCATTTCTCCCTTATTCCTTCTTTTATCACCTCTTTCTCTCTCTTCTTCTCCACTTCCTTAATTTTCCTCCGCTTCCTTGGTCTTCTCGTTATCGTCTTTTCCTTCTTCACTGTCTTTAATCTGGTCTGCCGTCTTCCTTATTCCCCCCCTCATCTTTATTAATTCTTTCTTTATACTCTTACTTCTGTCACCTCCTCCTCCTCCACTTCCTTCTCTTCTGCTTCCTTCTTCTTCTTCCTGTAGTCTTTTTGTTTTCCTTCCTCTCATTTCCACTCTCATTCCACCTGTATTCTCATCTTATCACCTTTTTCCATCATTTTCATTATTCATGTCTCACACATATTCATCTCCTCATCCAGTTTCTTAATTTCTTCTTCTCCCCTACTTCATTCTCTTCTTTCTATCTTCCTCATCTTCTTTCTGTCTCCCTCATCTTCTTTCTGTCATCCTCATCTCCTCATTTATTCTTTCATTATTCCAACTGTTGTCACCTCTCTCCTCCTCAGCTTTCATAATAGCATGTTCCGTCCTTTTGCCATATTATTTTTTCTTCCTATGTTTCTTCATTCTCGTCACCACTTCTCTCCCCACTTCTCCTGTTCTGTCCTCTCCTTTCCTCTCCTCTCCTCTCCTCTCCTCTTCACTATTTTTCATTTTCCTTTTTATTTCCTCCACTCTAAATGAATCCTCAAGAGTGCTTTTGTGTCCTTGATACTATTCTCTCTCTCTCTCTCTCTCTCTCTCTCTCTCTCTCTCTCTCAGCCAAATTCCACTCCCACACACCCACTTCCTTCCCCCTCACTGTTTTCCCCCTCCTCCTTCTGTCTGCCCCTGTACCAAATCCCACACCCACACACCCACCATCCTCCCTTTCTCTGTTTTCCCTCCTCCTCCCTCTCTCTGTTCCCCTTCCTCCTATCCTCTCTCTTTCCCCTCCTCCCCCTGTCTGCCTCTCCTCCATATCCCATACCCACACACCCACCTCCCTCCCTCTCTCTCTCTCTCTCCCAGCATCCCCTCCTCCTCCCTCTCACTCTCCCAGTTTCCCCTCCTCCTCCCTGTCTCTCCCCAGCCGTGGCAAGCCCCTCGCTATCTCCCTCTGGCCGGTGTATTTCACTATCATTGCTAGCGAAACACCATTGCCAGCACGGTGGTGAGTCGATAACAATATGCCAAGGGGCGTTGCGATGGCTGGCACCACCCTTCCCGGCGCACACTCTCGCAGTTCCGCCTTGTTTATCGGCACTAAAGACTGGGGCCGGGGGATAGGAAAACGCTCGCTTGGGGAGAGAGAGAGAGAGGAAGGAGGCAGGGAGGGAGAGAGAGTGGAGGGAGAGAGGGAAAGAGAGAGCCGTGCGGTGGTTTTGGAGAAGAGCTGCAGGGACGTGGGGTGGTTTGGAGGAGGAGGAGGAGGAGAGATTGTGGTTTGAGACAGAGAGAAACGTGGGGTGGTTTGGAGGAGAAGGAAGAGGAGAGAGAGAGAGAGAGAGAGAGAGAGAGAGAGAGAGAGAGAGAGAGAGAGAGAGAGAGAGAGATCTGATACTGATCATTGCAGTAATGTCGACTCCGTTTTATTCTTGGTAACTATGCTCTGTTCATTTTAACTTGGCTTAAATTTACCGCCTCTCCATCTTGAACGCCGAGCTGTAGCAAGAGATTAACGTTAGAATATGGTGCTAGTCACGAAGAAGTGCTACGGAAAGAATTATAGAGCCGTAGTATTGTCTCGTTCTCCCCGAGTTACGTGAAATAAGCCCCCAAAAAACGAAAATTACCTATAGTTCCCTCACTCTAACTTGGCAAAGATTTTCGTCCCTTTGAAGCTCATTTCACGTAGCTCGGTGACAGAATACGAGAATACCGCGGCTCTGCAACCTTCCCGTGGCACTTCTTCGTGACTAGCATCAAATTCTAATGTTAATCTCTTTTTATAGCGTAGTGTTCAAGGTGAAGGGGTGGCAAATTGACGCCTAGATAAGGTGAACAGAGTATAGATGAATTTAATAAACTAGGACCCAGCCCCGACCAATCCGACTTTTGTGTAACTACAGGATCCCGACTCCCCGACCATCCCGACTTAACCGAACAAAATGGCAGCCACCTTCCGACCATCGCTTCTGCTACCTCGACCATCCCGAACACATTAGCTTAAAATCTCGACCACCAGACTCCACCGACTACAAAATCCCGACCTGACCAACAGATTTACCCGACTAAACAATCTAGACCCGACCAACACGACCACCCGACCAACTCGACTTTCTCACGTAGTCGGCTGTATACATGACCTACCAATCTTATATATATATATATATATATATATATATATATATATATATATATATATATATATATATATATATATAAAGCCACCCGACCAAACTCGACCACCCGACCAACCTGACCATCAGCATCCTCACGTAGTCGGTTATAGCCAGAATCTGCTAAGCTAAATTTCCCTACAGAGCCCAAGCCACCCGACCAATCCGACCAAACCCCTCCCACCCGACCAACCCTACGGCCGACCAGTCCTTCCACCCGACCAGCAAGTCCAAACCCCTTCCACCCGACCACCCTTACCAAACCCCTTCCACCCGACCAACCCCGACTCGTGACTAAGTCGGGTGTATCGCTTTGTAATGATGCCGCCTGACAGAGTTATTGGGCCTAATCACCTCCGCCGAGCTATCAACACCGGACCGGCTATTAATTTTGATTACGAGGTTAATAGCCCTAAATTTCGAGTGGAGAGAGAATGGAGAGGGGAGCGAGAGGGGGGAGAGGGGGAGTGAGGTGGAGAGAGAATGGAGAGGAGGAGTGAGGTGGAGAGAGTGGAGAGGGGAGGAAAGGGGTGGAAAGGGAAGGGAGAGGGGGAGTGAGGAGGAGAGAGTGGAGAGGGGAGGAGAAGGGTGGAGAGGGAATGGGGTGGGGGAGTGAGGTGGAGAGGGGGGAGAGGGGGAAAGGGAATGAGGAGGAGAGAGGGGTAGAGGTGGAAAGAGAATGGACAGGGGAGGGGAGAGGGGGAGAGACAGTTGGGGTTGGGGGAAGGGTAGTGAGAAAGGAGAGGAAGGGGAAAGGAGTGAGAGGGTGGAGAAGGGAGGGGAGAGGGCGAGACGGGAGGGAAGAGGAGGAGAAGGAATGGAAATGAGAGGGGAGGGGAGAGGGAATGGAGATGGGAGGTAAGAGGGGGACAATGGCGAGAGACGGGGTTGGGGGAGGGACAGTGAGAATGGAGAGGAAAGAGAAAAGGGTGAGAGGGTGGAGATAGAATGTGGAGAAACGGTTGGGATGAGAACAGAGAGGAATGGGAGGAGGAGGAAAATGAATGGGGGAAACAACGAGAAGGTGGGCTGAGAGAGAGAGAGAGAGAGAGAGAGAGAGAGAGAGAGAGAGAGAGAGAGAGAGAGAGAGAGATTGGTGAATTGAAAACAGTACATAAATTTTCAGACAGTATAAATTAGATATGATTGAATTACAGTATAAATTAGATATGATTGAATTAACCATCAAATGAATTATATTAAATGAAATAAACACAGCTAAAGGCATAAACCCAGTGATATAGCAACAATCTCTATTAATTGTGTATAAATTGGCAAGAGATAAAGTGCTAATTGGTTGATCTTTGTATAAATATTGGTAAAGTTGCGTGAGGAATGGTGGTGGACGGTGGATATTGACTTTAAGGTGGATTAAGAATATGGAGTAAGTGGAGTGAGGAAGTCATTTGAAGGCAGTAATTTATCTTTCTTGAGGGCTAAGTGGATTATACTAGATTTTATTTTTATGTATGTACTGTATGTATGTATATGTGTTACGTATGTATGTAATATATATGTGTATGTATGTATTCATTTATTTTTTTATTTACACCCCTAAGTTGAGCTATGTAGTCTTCCGGGTGATAGATGAATAAAATAACCTAAGATTTCTCACGAGCTAAAGGTGTTAAGTGAAGTGGCTTTGGTGACTGATATATTGTAAGAGTCCTATAAGCAGAGTAGTGGTGGTGGTGGTGGTGGTGGTGGTGGTGGTGATCATTGAGGTAGCGGTAATAGCAGTGGTGGTGATATTTATGGTGATAGCAGTGTTGATATGATATGAAACATAATGATAGTGATGGTGACAAGATGATGATGATAAAAAGTTAGGACTGAAAATACTGGTGATAGATGTGACATATTGGATTGGGATGATGTTGATGATGATGATGATGAAGGTGGTGGTGGTGGTGGTGGTGGTGGTGGTGGTGGGACCGAAAATATTTGTAGTGGAAGTGACATATTGGATGGGGACGCTGATGATGGTGATGTGTTGACTGTGTAACGTCACTTCCATCTCAGACACAAACACATAAGCTCAAACTCACAGTCCGCAAGTAAACTCAACAATGGCACAAAATTACACACATCTGAGGATTTATTGGCATACGTAAAGCAGATATATGTAGTCCTTGGCTATGATCGTTTTTACTTTGTGTGTGTACAAATTGTTCTTTCATTGATTTCCTAATGATACTGAGGAAATGTTTACACACACACACACACATACACACACACACACACACACACACACACACACACACACACACACACACACACACACACACACACACACACACACACACACACACACAAATAACAACATATGCCATAAGTTTTAACCCAAACAAAAACAAACCTCAGTTAATTGTTTTACTGCAACTTGACCTAAAATTGCCGTCTCTCCATTTTGAATTCTGAGCTGGAACAATATATGAACACATGAAAATGATGATAGTCACGAAGAAGTGCTATGGAAAGGATGTAGATCCGTAGAATTGCCTTTCCCTGCCACTGTTCTACGTGAAATAAGCTGCAAAAGGACGAAAATCTGTTCCAAATTAAAAACAGTCCTGTAAAACACATCTTCCATTCCAGAGAGAGAGAGAGAGAGAGAAATTATGAATCAGGCGTGGGGGATGGGGGATGGCATTGCGTCTGGGTGTGTTGGATCTCGTCATATAAACACCTAATTTATGGCTGTTATGGGATGGGTAATGTTTGTGCCCCATTAAACGCTTTGACGTATGTGAAGCCGCGTGTTGCCCTATCATATAAATACATAAAAAATTAGCTGGGGGGAGGAGAGGATGAGAAGAGGGAGAGAGGGGGGGGAGGTGGAAAGGTGAAGGGAAGGGGAGAAGCAGGGGTTGAGAGGGAGGGAAAAGGTGGAGAGGGGAGAGGTGATAAAAGGAAAGGGAAGGCAGAATTTGGAAGAGGAGAGAAGGAGTAGTGGTGGGAGAGGGAGGGACGGGAGAAGAAGGGGTTGGAAGGAGGGGAAGGTGGAGGGGGAGAAGGAAAGTAGGGAAGTTGAGGGAGTGGCGGAGTGAAGGAAAATATGTTGGGAGTAAAATGAAAGGGAGAGAGTGACGGAGGAAAGAAGAAAAGGGGGATGGTGGAGAGAGTAATGGGTGTAAGATAATTAAAAAGGGAGAAATATAGGGTAGGAAAGAAAAGGAGGAGAGGACAGAAAGGGGAGAAGGGAGAGGGTGGGGAATAATGAAAAAAAGGAAGGGATACAAGAGAAAGGGAAAGGAGACAAGTGAAGGGGAAGAAAGGAATGAGGGATGAAGGGAGTAGGAGGTATGAGAAAGTTAAAAACAAAGATTGGTAGGCAGAAGGGTGAGGGTGAGGGGAAGAGAATGAAAGGTTGAGGTGAATGGGGGAAGAGGGAGTAGGGGATTTGAAGGGGAAGAGTGTGAAGGATGAGGGAGGGGAAGGTAAGAAGGTAAGAAATGAGAGAGGGAGTAGAGAATGAAAGATGGAGGAGGGGAAGGGTAGGGGAACAATGAATAGGTAGGAAGAGAAATGAAAAGGGAGGAGGAGGAGGGAGGAAGTAACAGAGAGAGAGAGAGAGAGAGAGGAGGGGGGAGGGGGGAGGAGGTCTGGCCTGTTGATACAATGTAATAAATGAGGCAGTGGTAGTTACGATATCAGATATGCCACTCAGCCCTTTTAGTGTGTGTGTGTGTGTGTGTGTGTGTGTGTGTGTGTGTGTGTGTGTGTGTGTGTGTGTGTGTGTGTGTTGAGACCACGGCCACGTGTTTGTGTGTGAGGGTGTACATGTTTTGAATAAATGTCCATGTGGAGAGTAAATTTTCCTGGTTGTGTGTGTGTGTGTGTGTGTGTGTGTGTGTGTGTGTGTGTGTGTGTGTGTGTGTTTTGAGACCACCGCCACGTGTTTCTGCGTGAGAGTGTATGCGTTTTGAATATATATGTGCATGTGAAGAAAGTTTTCCTGGTTGTGTGTGAGAAAAGGAGAGAGAGGTTATTTAGTTTTCCCGGTTCTGTGTGTGTGTGTGTGTGTGTGTGTGTGTGTGTGTGTGTGTGTGTACATAATAAGGCTGTATGATAATGCTTTCCCCGTCTTTGAACCTCATAAAATAGATACCATAATCATAACCTTTACCAAAACACGGAAGCCTTGATAGCATCAGTATATCTTGGTATTGTGTTTTTCTTCATTCCTTTGTACAGTAAGCAAATAAACCCCCTCATGGTCGAAACAACTCTACTCTTGTCTTCTAGTTAGCGCCAGACGATTTTATTCAGCTGAGGAAAGACAGACGTAATGCTATTGAAGGGGGTTGAGACTGTGTTACGCTAGTTTGAATAATGTTTCGTATATTTTACTTGTTGTTAACCCTTTTGATGTGATATATTTTTTATTAGTCACCATCTCCAGTTAGCTTTATTAAACTTTGGGAAGATATTAAAAAAACTGAATAGAAAGGCCGTGTTTGGTAATATTTCGCTAGTTTTAAATAATCTTGAGAGAGAGAGAGAGATTTGATTCCTTGACTACACGCCTCATTTTACAAGCACACACGGCTGTCAGCGCGTACCTTTACCAACCAACCTCTCTACCTGACAGCAACAGCAATTTCAAGATCATTGCGACCAGACCTTTACCACAGATGACAGGCCTTTCAATCTAGGTCGTTTACTGATTCATCCACTCACTGGGCGGTGTTCTCATGCAGTTAGGAAGCTTACTGACACCTCCTTACCGATTTATTTCTGATTCTGCTCCGTTGGTGGATTCTTGCGTGTTATTCATGCAGTCTAAGTCGATGTTTAAAAAGATGCAGGAAGAAAAAAGAATGAGGATGTTGATGTAGAGTAAATGGTTAAGGAAGAGGTGTTAGGGTTACCTCTGGCCTAAACAGGGAATTGTAGTGTGCTTAATCACTTCCTTAATTTACCGTCACTCTGTTTTAAGTGAAGTATAATGTACAAAATATACTCGCCTTTAAATGAGGCAATAATAAACAGACAAATAAATAAATACATAAATAAAGCCATAAGTGACAGAATTTTTTATTTCTATTGCCTTTAGATCCCAGTATTTTTTTTTTTTTATCATCCAAACTTTTCAGGCAAATTTAGGTCTTATACAAATTACACTTCTTGTCACTGTGCCCTATTCACAAATGCAATCATCATCATATTGTATTTTTTCTTTATTACCTCCGCCAAGGAGGTTATGTTTTCACCCCTGTCCGTTTGTTTGTTTGTTGGTTGGTTGGTTTGTGAGCAAGATTACACAAAAACTACTGGACGGATTTCCACGAAACTTGGTAGAAGAATGGGCCTTGGCCCAGAATACACTCCATTAAATTTTGGTGCTGATCCGTATAAGGATGCGGATCCGGGAATTATCTTTTCACTTCTAACATTGCGAGATAGGGCGTCTTTCGACATTTTCTTAAATTTTTTTCAGTGAGTGTTGCAAGGATCTTGATGAAAAAAATCAGGCATATTTAGGATGTTGGTATCTACGAATGTGTGCAGTTTGGCGCGAATCCATATAAAATTCCGGATCTAGCGGATTTAAATATGCTTTTATAGGGGGGTAGTCTCTTTCCATATTGGGTTAGACTTGATTGATTTGAAAGGAACTGCATGTTGGGCCTTGGCGGAGGTATGCGCTCTACTGAGTGCCATTCTAGTTTTGTCTATTTTTCTCATATCCAGACCAGGTAACGATGCAAATTAGTCCTCAAAGTCAGCGCTGATTACAAGTGCAGTTTGCTAGTATGCTACTTTATTTTTCTTTATTTTCTTTATTTTTTTCTTATCCAGATTTCAGGTAACGATACAGATTACTCCTTTCAGGCAGCGCTGTTCACAAATGCCGTCTGCCATTACCGTATCGTATTACCGAACTCGTTTTTCCCCGCATCCTAACTTCAGGGACAAATTACACTCCTTTCAGTCAGCGCTATTCTCCGATGCAGTCAATGTCGCTATCCACAGTCAGCCACCACTGCCATTACATCCAAACCTTAAGCGAGAAAATATCGTCCTTTCTGTTTCGCAGTCACCAACTTTGGTAAATTATAGACTTGCCCTCCTTGTGTCCAAACCTCAGACTAAAATTACAGTCCTATCACTTAATCCTGTCCACTGTTGCCGTACTCGATTACCTTTGGACTTTCACATCAGACTCTTTTTCATGGAATCCCAGGCTTATAGCTTCTTAAATTTCATTGTCTCGGAGCATCAAGCAGAAATGAATTTTGTCGTCTCCCTTATTCATCACGTCTAAAATTCATGGTATCTGAACATCAAACAGGAATGAGTCTTGTCAAATCTCCCATATTTTAAAATTCATGGCATCTGATCATCAAATAGGAATGAGCTTTGTCAGTTAAATCTTCCTCGTTCATACCATCCAAAAATCATTGTCGTTGAACATCAGGCCTACTTGAGTGGGGGGATGGGAAGACGTGGTTCAGTTTGGGTGCAGGTCGGTGGAAGTTCAAGGTCATAGGTCAAGGTCATATTTCGGATGCGGCGTTGCTCTGCTCTTGGACTATTTTTGATGTTCACAGTTGCGGTCATTCAGCCATTTAGTTAGTTGGTCAGTAAGTTGGTTAGTCAGTCAGTCAGTGAGTTGGTTAGCTAATTTATCAGTCAGTCATTTTCGTCACCTAGAATCAGACTTACACTCAGGCAAGAATTATTAGCCCTCCAAGTCTTCCATAGCCACAGTCACTCACTTTCTTCGATTCCCATTCCCTCAGAGCCTACTACTAAACCCTTTTCTTACATCCAGCCTTCGTTGCATCCAAAACACACTGCAACCAAAGCTTTGCCAAAAATTACAGTCCTCTACAACTCTCCAGTTCAGAGTTGCAGTCAGTCACTTCCATGGCCACAATCAGGCTGCCTATTATCGCATTCAGCCTTCAGTGCATCCAAAATACATCACTACTGAACTTCAGACAACGATTACGATCCACTAAGTCTCCCCAATTCAGAGTTGCAGTCAGTCACTTTCATAGACACCAACAATCAGACTCACGATCCCTCACAGTCCACACTCTCTTTCCACTCTCATTGCATCCAGACTTCCTTGCATCAATACTTCAGGCAAAAATTACAGTCCCACTAAGTCTACCCTATTCAGAGTTGCAGTCAGTCACTTTCACAGACACCCACAATCAGGCTCACGTTCCCCGCCCCCTTCCTCCTGCCAGTGTCGTTCAAAGCGCCCCCAGAACGGGTGGACGTGTGTCAGGGAGAGTGACAGGCCCCTGCATTATCCGCGGCGGGTGATCATTACTTTCACTCAGTAAATATCGGGAGCCACAGCTGTGTTCTGGCGCAAGTGTCTGCATGTGGCGCTGGGGGTGGTAACGTGGGGACGGCTTGGGGTGGGGAGGTGTGTGTGTGTGTGTGTGTGTGTGTGTGTGTGTGTGTGTGTTAATTGTAGTTGTGGAGGGGTGTAGAGTCCTGTGCATGTTTGAATGGTTATGTGAATGATGTGAATGTAAGGACAATGTGCCAAGGTGTGTGTTTTTGTGTGGAATGGTGTGTGAGGAAGTGTGGAATATGAGAGGTGTGTGTAGGTGTGTGTTTCTGTGTGGAAAGGTGTGTGAGGAGGTGTGGAATGTGAGGGGGTGTGTAGATGGGTGTTTCTGTGTGGAATGATGTGTGAGGAGGTGTGGAATGTGGGAGTGTGTTTGTGTGTGGGAGTGTGAGGAGGTGTGTGTTTTTAATGTGCCTTTGCGCAGGTGTGGCGCTGCTGGTGGTGATAATGTAGAGATGGCTTTGGGTGGGAAGCTGTTTGTGTGTGGAAAGGTGTTTGTTGAGGTGTGTGGACTGTTTGTGTGTGTGTGTGTGTGTGTGAAAGGTTAGGCTAGATTGTCAGGTGCTGAGGGTGGCTTATCATTTCATTTGTAGTCGCTGATAGAGTTGGGGACGATTGGACAATTAGTCTCTCTCTCTCTCTCTCTCTCTCTCTCTCTCTCTCTCTCTCTGTAATCTCCACCGTCATCTCGTTTTCCATTTCTTCCCTCTTTTTCCACAGTAATCCCGCTTAATATTCTCTTTAAATTCCTCTCTCTCATAAACACCCTTCATTAACCCTTCGAGTATATTCTTTAACTTAATTTTTACAACCAGCCGATTAAATTGAAGTTTAAAAAAAAATCATATAGAAAGGATCTTAAACACTCTTCATCCCTTTCATCAAAAACCATATCCACAAACCCCTTCGTTATTTATTTATTCATATATTGTATTTTTATGTGCGGTAGTTTTGGCTCCAGGCGATTTTCTTCAGCTGATGAGGGTGATTTATCGTAATTTCCCCTTCACTGTGCGGTGATGTTTGATTTATTACATTCCCACAAAAGGTTTTTATTCAGCGGTTTATTTTCTTATTCGGCGATTTATCTTTGTATTCAGCGATTTATTTTGTTATTCAGCGATTTGTGTTGTTACTCAGCGATTTATTTTCTTGCCCATTTATTTTTTTATTTACCGATTTATCATCTTATTCAGCGATTCATATTCTTATTTAGAGATTTATATTCTTATTCAGCAATTTATCTTATTTTTTTTGTGGCTATTTATCTTCTTTTTCAGCGATTTATTTTCCTATGCAGCATTTTACCTTCTTAATCAACGAGTTATTTTTTCATTCAGCGATTTTTTTGTTGTCAGCTTTAGTAATGTTGATGAAAGTTTTAACCCCTCCGTTTCGAGAAGACTCCCTTGATCTCAGTAAAATCGTCCAGAGATAGCAAGACTGAAATGCAAATACGCCATTGGACTGAGACTGATGTGGTTGAAAGGGAAACACTTGCCATCAACCTTTCTTATCTCCCAACTCTTCCTGTGCTTCCTCCTTTTGGCTTCAGGATGTTTCTTCTCCTCCTCGTCCTCCTCCTCCTGCTTTTCCGCCTAGTAAAACTCTCCTCCCGATTCTTTCCTCCCATTCCTCTTCATCCTCTCCCTCCCTCTCTCTCTTTCCCTCTCCTTTCCTTTCCTTTCCTTCACGTCCTCCTACAGTCCCTCTCTCCCCTTTCCTGGAAAAGCAATCCTCCTTTTTCTCCAAGTTCTCTCCTCCCAGTCCTCAACCTCCTTCTTTTCCCTCACTTATTCTTTCCCTTCATCTGTGAAATTCTCCTCCTTTTCCTTTCCCCTACACTCCTTTGCGTTTGCATGAATATTCTCTCTTCTCCTCTCCCATCCCTCTCTCTTCCTTCTTTCCCCTCACCCCGGCAGGATTCTCTCCATCCTCCCTCTCCCCTCTTCTCTCTCTCCCCCTTCTTTCCCTCCCCACCTCACGGTAATCTCTCCCTCCTGCCTTTACCCCTTTCTACTCTAATCCTTCCTCTCCCCGTCATTTTCCCTCCTGCCTTACATGAATCTTTCCCACCTGTCTCTCGCCCCTCCCCCTACAAATCACTCCCCCTCTCTCATCCCACTTCCCTTTCCTCCTCGTTTCTCCATTCTCTTCCTCCCCTCCCTCCACGCTCCTCCCAAGACTGAGGAGCCACAAAGTAAACAGAAGGTTCCCCTCAGGAGTTTAACTTATTCGAAAGTACTCCTCCTCCTCCTGCCATGCCTACGAGCCGCTCCTTTCTCCTCCTCCCCCTCCCCTTCCCTCTTCCTCTTCCTCTCCTCTTCTTTCCTCTCCTCCCTCTCCCTTGTCTACGAGTCGCTCCTTTCCCCTCTTCCCTCTCCCTTTCCCTCCTCCTCTTCTTTCCTCCTCCCTCCCCCTTTTCTCTCCTTCCCCCTCCCCTCCCTCCTTCTCTTCTCTCCTTTCCCCTCCTCTCCCTCCCCTGTTCTCTCCTTTCCCTTCCCCTCCCTCCCCTCTTCGCTTCTTCCCCCGCCCCTCCTTCCCCCTCTTCTCTTCTCTCCCCTCCCTTCCCTCCCCCTCTTCTCTCCTTCCCCTCCCCTCCCACTTCTTCTCTCCTTCCCTTTCCCTTTTCTCTCCTTCCCTTTCCCTTTTCTCTCCTTCCCTTTCCCTTTTCTCTCCTTCCCTTTCCCTCCCCCTCCCCTCTCCTTCTCTCCCCTCCCTCCCCTTCTTCTCTCCTTCCCCTTCACTTCCCATCCCCTTTTCTTTCCTTCCCCCGCCCCTCCCTCCCCCTCTTCTTTCCTTCCCCCTCCCCTTCCTCCCCTTATTCTGTTCTTCCTCCCCTTATTCTCCCCTTCCCCACCCCCTCTTCTCCCCTTCCCCTTCCCCTCCCTCCTCCTCTTTTCACCTTCCCATCCCCTCCCCCTCGTCTTTCCTTCCCTTTCCTTCCTCCTCCTCTCTCCTTCTCCTTCCCTTCCCCTCCCCTCTTCTCTCCTTCCCCGTCGCCTCCCTTCTCTCCTTCCGTCTCCTCTTCCCTTCTTCCACCTTCCTCCCCCTCTTCTCCCCTTTCCCCTTCCCTCCCACCCCTTCTTCTCTCCTTTCCCCTCCCCTCCCCTCCCACCCCTTCTTCTCTCCTTTCCCCTCCCCTCCCCTCCCCTCCCCTCTTCTGTCCTTCCCCTTCTCTCCCCCTCTTCTCTCCTTCCCCCTCCCTCTCCCTTTTCTCTCCTTCCCCTTCCCTCCCCTTCTTCTCTCCTTTCCCCTCCCCTCCTGCGCCTCCTCCAGACAAAGGGGCCACAAAGTAAACAAAAGGTTCCCCTCCGGAGCGTGTCAACATATTCCAATTTCATTAAGTGCAACAAGACATTGAGACTGCAATTAAACCCGGGCGTCGCGGAGGGGCGCTGGGGAGGAGAGGGAGAGGCAGTGGAGGGAAGAAGGGAAGGGGAAAGGAGGGAAGGAGAGAGGGGAAGAGGGGAAGGAGAGAGGGGAAGGAGGGAAGGAGAGAGAGGAAGGAGTGGGAAGAGGAATAGGAGTTGAGGAAAGTGAAGGAGACGGAGAGAAGTTAAGTGTTTAAACGGAATGGGAGAGAGATGGATTGAAGAAGGAAAGGGGGAAAGATGAAGGAAGGAAAGATGGAGAGGGGGAAAGAGGGAAGGAGAGAGGGTGAGGGAGGAAGGAGAGAGTGGAAGTAGTGGGAAGGGGAATAGGAGTTGAGGAAAGTAAAGGAGATGGAGAGGAGAGAAGTGAAGTGGTTGAAAGGAAGAGGAGAGACAAATGGAAGGAGGGAGGAAGGAGAGAAGGAGAGGGAAGGGAAGGGAAGGAGAGAGGGGAATGAGTGGAAAGGGGAAAGGGAGTTGAGAAGAGTGAAGGGGATGGGGAGAAGTGAACTGGGTAAAAGGAAGGGAGAGAAGGAATAGAAGAGAATGAAGAAGAAGAGTGGAAAGGATGGGAAAGGAGGGAAAAGACGTGGAGAGAGAGAGAGAGAGAGAGAGAGAGAGAGAGAGAGTAGGAGTTCAAGAAAGGAGGAAAGAAATGAGACAGATAATGAAAAGGTGATTGTAAAAATAAATGACAGGAGGGAACACGAGGGAAGACAGGGAGAATGAGAGAAATAAAAAGGTGGAAGAAAGAGATGGGGAGAGAGAAGAGGAGGAGAAAGGAAAGAGAGAAAGAGACGATCGAGGAGGAGGAAGAAGGAAGAGAAGAACATTAGGAGCAGGAGAGAGAGAGGGGGGGGGGGAAGGGAAAAGGTAAGGGAAAAATATAACTAAGAGGAAGAGAAGAAAAATAATAAGTAGGGAAAAAGAAGAAAAGGCGAATAAAAAGAGGAAAAGAAATGGAGAGGAAGAAAAGAGGAAACAAGAAGGAAGAGCCAATGTAAACAAGAGGAGAATGGTGATAGGGGAAAAAAGAAATTGATTAAGGTAGGTGAAGTAATAACAGTAGTTTAAGAGAAGGAAGAAGAGAGAGAGGAAGAGGAAGAGAAGACAAGGAGGAGTAGAGGCAGTACAAAGTAATGGTGGATAAGGAGGAAGAAGATGAGGTTAAAACGAATGAAGGGGAGAGCAAGATGAGATTAAAGAGGAGAGCAAGAGATTAAAGCAAGTGAAGATAAAGAAAGCAAGAGGTGATTATTACAGGAAGAGGAGAAGGAGGAGTGAGGAGTAGGAGGAGGGGTGGAAGGAGAAGGAGTGAGTGAATAGGAGGAGGAGGAGGAGTGAGGAGTGAGTGAGTAGGAGTGAATCAGTGAGTGAATAAGAGGAGGAAGAGGGAGTGGGTAGGAAAAGGAAAAGGAGGAGGGAGTGGGTAGGAAATGGAAGAGGAGGAAGAGGAATTAAAGAGACGGTAGGGAGGGAGGAAGGAGGGAGAGATGGAGGGAAGGAGGGAGGGAGGAGGCGAAACAACATCGTACCTTCATCAGAGGGAAAAAAAAGTCGAGGAATTTACAGCTCATTATCGTAAGTGTTTTTAATTTGTAATCGCGATGGGAGGCAGGGAGACAGGGAGGGAGGCAGGGGGAGGGGAGAGGGGGGGAGGGGGAGCGTGAGAAGGAGGGAGGAGGGTGGGGGCGAAGGCGTGGGAGGAGGCGGAAGAGCAAGAAAGGGCGATGGTGAAGAGAGAGAGAGAGGGAGAGAGAGCGAGAGAGCGGATGATGGAAGAGTAGAAGAGTATGAGCGATGGGTGAAGAGTGGAAAATAGGGGAGGGGTGGGAGGGGGAGAAGAGAGGTAGTGGGGGATAAAAGGAGAGAGGAGGGGGTAAGGAGGAAAGAGCGTGGGAAGCTGGAGAGTGGTGGGAATGAATGATAGGTGAAAGAATGGGGGGGGGGGAGATGGAGAGAAGGTGGGACTAGAGAAGCGATGCGAAGAGGGGAGCGTGAAGGAAAAAGAGCGTGGGAGGAAGGGGAAGAGGAGGAGCGAGGGAAGAGGGGAGGGAAAGCGAAATGGGTGTAAACATTGGTGAGTGTGGGAAGGAGGGTATGAAGTGAAAGGGGAAGAGGAGAGGAAGAAAGGGGTAGAGGGAGAAGAATGGGTGGGGGAAAAGTTAATGGGGAAGTGGAGGGTGATGGAGAGGGGAGTCAGAAGTAGGGAGAGGGTGAGGTAGATAAGAAGGGGAGGAGGAGGAGTGGGTGGAGACTGGAGAGGGAATAGGGAATGGGGGAGGGGTGTGAGGGGAGGAAAGGAATGGGGAGAGATGAAATAGAGAATAGGAAAAAGGATGGGAAGAGGAGGAGGGGGATGATGACGAAAAGAAGAGAGAGAGAGAGAGAGTAGGAGAGGGGAGAAGTCAGGTAGGGTAAAGGTGAGCATCAGGTAATTAATTAACGCCAGGTAAATGAGTGGGGGAAATTTGTCGATGAGGGAGGCACAGTTAGGAGGTAGATGGAGTGGCTTCATTAGAGAGAAAGAGGGAGAAAATGAGTGAGTGAGTGAGGTGAGTGCGTGAATGGGAAAATGAGTGAGTGAGTAGGTGAGGAACTGAGTGGGTGAGTGAATCAGTGAGGAGGTAAATGGAGTGGATGAGAGTGATTGAGTGAGTGAGTGAGGTGTAAGAAGAAAGGAAACTGTGATGAAATAATTAGTGTAGAAAATGAATTTGTTAGATACTGAACATAATTATTAATAAGGTGAAATGACGTAGATGATTGATTTATGGAGTATATGAATGAGAGTGAGTGGGTGAGTGCGTGTGTTGTGTATATGAATGACAGGAATTGAGTGATTTGAGTGCGCGATACAGTGTGAATGAGTGAGTGTAGTGAGTGAGTGAGATATTGAGTGAGTGTTGTTGTTAGTGAATGAAGTAAATATGACAGAATGAAAGAGAGCGTACCTGTGATTGAGATTGTGCGTATGAGAGAGAGAGAGAGAGAGAGAGAGAGAGAGAGAGAGAGAGAGAGAGTTCTTGTTTGGAATGTGATAGTTTTGTGTTTCGAAGTGCTGTATGTGATAACAAGTGTGCAATTAGTTGAAAATATATATAAGTTGGGAAGTGTTGTGTATGGAGGATGGGAGGTGATGCGTGTAGTGAAAAATGTGAGAGCGAGAGGAGGTGGTGAGATGAGAAGTGATATGTAGGTGGGAAGTGTTGTGGGAGATTGTGTGTAGGGTGAGGGATGTGCGAGCGAGAGATAGTGTATGAGATGGGGAATTGGTGCGTGGGTTTAAGTTAGGTGGGCGATTGTGTATAGAGTGAGAAATGTGAGGGCGAGAGGTGGTGTATGAGATGGGAAGTGATGTGTAGAAAGGACGTAAGGTGAGAGATTGTGTGTGGAGTGAGAGATGTGAGAGCGACAGATGATAAGTAAAATGAGAATCGAAGTGTAGTAGGATGGAATGGGTGGTGTGAGGTGGTGCGTGGGATGAAAGATGTTCCAGGGAGAAGTGGGTGTGTAATTCTGAACTAGTATACAGGCAAGAAGGAATACTGCCTGATATTATTACCAGCGCAACACAAAAACACTCCGATAAACAAGCTCTTAATGCTCAGTGTCGGTGATTATGTGTATACGCGTGAAGCACTTTGTCGACTGGGGGTCTGGTTGTAAAATTCGCCTCGGTGTTGAGTGCCCTTCCAACTGCAGCACCTTTTTATCGCTGAGGCTCCTATGACTCACTGTTCGATGATTAAAACAAAGAGGAATAGAATAGAGTTCTCCCTACATTGGAAAGGATTAATGGTGAGACTATTAGCACTTCCGGGCTCTTGTGACACGCTCGGCTGACCTAAGGTGTCTGACATTAGCCGGATGACAGTACCGAACTGTTTCGACAGTGAGAAGTTCCAGATCAGTATTAATTCAGAAAGCAGTGGTTATCGAATTTCCGTCACATGTAATGAAACCCTTCAGCCTGTTGCAAGCATAAACTCACAAGCAGAAAAGAATGATCAAAATTGCTGCATGACAAAAAAAAATAAATAAATAAAAAAAAAAAAAAAAAAAAAGGATGGTCCTCGTAATCGAAGCTCATGTGTACTGCCAAATCGTGATCGACTTCATTTAGTAACAAAACGAGGACACTTTGTACTCCTGCTGTGGTATATATTAAAAAAAAAAAAATCAGAATTCCTAGATAAGTTTGAGTGAATGTGTATAAAGTACATGCATATATAATTATAATTGTAGTAGTGATGGCAATAAGAGCAAGTAAAACATTGAAGATTCCCGGATCAGGTGAAAGACTAGAAAAAAAAGAAAAAAAAGAAAAGGAAGGTTTCATAACATCACATGAAAAATTCGAAGAGGTAAAAAAAAAAAAGGGGGGAGGGGGGACTAAAAAAGTGCGTGTATACTTCCCGTTGGCAGGTCGAGAGAGAGGAACGAGTCAATTCGGCGCTCGTTATTACTCGGCGCCCTGATTAATTCCGGCCGAACCCTGCTATAAATTGTGGCTGAGTTATGTTTTCCTGGGGCGGACCGCGTGAGTTATGTCTCGTGCCTGTCTCTTTACGGGAGGGTTTGATGCGGCGTGAAAGGTGCTGGGGGAGAGAGGGAGGGGAGAAAATTGGGGAGAAGGAAGGGAAGGAAGGAGGGAGGGGAGAAAATTGGGGAGAAGGAAGGGAAGGAAGGAGGGAGGGGAGAATGAGAGATAGGAGAGGGAGAAAGAGGGGGAGGGTGCGAGTGGAGGAGGGAAAGGAAAGAGAGGAGAGTGAGAGGGCAGAAGGAAGGGAGAAGGAAGGGAAGGAGGGAGGGGAAAGTGAGAGAGAGGAGGAGGGGAAAGAGGGGAAGGGTGCGAGAGGAGGAGGGAAAAGAAAGAGGGGAGAGTGTGAGGGCAGATGGAGGGGGAGAGGGTGAGGAAAGAGGGGGAAGAGGGATTGTGAGGGATGATTGGATTTAGAGAGAGGGGACGAAAAGGGGGTGTTGATGTGGTATG
>NC_136998.1:38151151-38196151 GCF_032717465.1 Coenobita brevimanus | reverse complement strand
CGTTCACTTTAACTTGGCCTAGATTTTCGTCCCTTTGCATTCTATTTCCCGTAACTCAGTGGCGAAATAGGGCAATAATACGGCTCTGCATCATTTTCCATAGCACTTCCCGGCGACTAACATTATATTCTAGTGTTAATCTATTGTCAGAACTCAGCATTAAAGATGGAGAGATTGCAATTTTCAGCCAGGTTGAAGTAAAATGAGTATAGTTTATATCTGTGTGTAGTCTGTTAATTATTCTCATACAGGTATATTGATAGTGAAAGTTTTGCTATATTCAGACGGTATAAATAGTGTCAAGGAAATATGAATATCTTGCATGAGTAAGTAGAATTAGCGTCGACACGAATAGCATCAATATATTTAATTGTTTCGACGCGACATTATCATCATTAACCATTGCATATTACCGTATATTTTGTAGCACCACATCATGCCACACGACACACCACCGCACCATACCACTTCAAATCACATTACACCATACAAGGATCACACAAGCTGATCACACCATATCATCATGGTATTACGACACCAGACCGTACTACACCATATAGGGATTGCAGTACCAGTCACACCACACCACACCACACCACACCACCACACAACACTACACTACACTACACTACACTACACTACACTACACTACACCATACCCTACAAAGGCGATACTAACACCCTGCACCATGCTACACTGCTCACAGAAACACTAGGATAGAGCACCACTACACCACAACAAAATATATATCACACCACACCACACAAGGGCTATAACACCACTCCAATTCGCACCACACAACAGCACGTCACTTCAGCATACACCACCACTCCACAATATACCACACAACGCACCACACCACACCCAAGGAGATGATTATCAGTTGTCATGGTGAGGGTAAGGTGAGGATGGTATTATTGCTGGGCTGTGTTCATGCTCTCTCTCTCTCTCTCTCTCTCTCTCTCTCTCTCTCTCTCTCTCTCTCTCTCTCTCTCAAATTATGTGACGTAGGTGCAGTGTGATGTGGGGGGATGGGGAAGAAGAAAGGATTGGGACTGGGGAGGAAGGCAGAGAGGGAAGGGATAGGGAGGGAAAGAGGGAGAGGAGGGAGGGGGAATGGTGCTGGGAGTAAGAATGGGAGAGCAAGAAGTGAGAGGGGTGTGGGGAGGAGATGGAAGGGAGTAGAGAGTTATAAGAAAATTGACACTGACATGGAAGACGGAATGATATTTGGAAGACCGTATGAGAGAGGAGAGGGAGAGACTAACAAAAATGAAAGGACAGGAACAGAAAGGAGGTGAACTGAAAGAAGAAATTTCATTCATTCATCCATTGCCAGACGCCATGTATCCCAAACGGGGTGGCCAAGGCTTAGAGTTAATTGTTTTACAGGGAGGGGCACTAATCCTCCACCAACCCCACTTGACACGTAGGGAATGAAAAATAAATAAGGGAAAATGGGAGACAGGGAGAGAAGGTAAACTGAAGAAGACAGCACACTAGAACTTAGATTACGAATAGAAATGAAGAAATAAAGAGGAAGTGAGGATAGAAGAGAAGAAAGTAAGTATGACCCAACAGACGATGGAGAGAAAAAAGTCAAGGAAAAGACAATAATCTGAGAAGGAAGATAAGACGTGCAATAAAAGCGAGAGATACATAAACAGAGACAGAGAATAAAGATTAGTAAAGACAATAAAAAGCGTCTTATTGAAGAAGGAAGGACTAAGCAGAGATAACGAAAGCAAACATGCGAGAAACTCCAGATAAAGAAAACAGTTGTGGTGGAGAGAGGGGGGGAGAGAGAGAGAGAGAGGGAGAGAGGGAGAGAGGAAACTACGAGAGATGAAACGCAATGAAAGAGAGAGAGAGGGAAAGCCTGGAGCAAAGAAAGTGTTAGGGTAAAAGTGGAAGAGTGAGTGAGAGAGAGAGAGAGAGAGAGAGAGAGAGAGAGAGAGAGAGAGAGGCCAGTAAACCCCTCAGTTTAGGTGGCAGGAACAGGCTTTAACTTTGGTCTGATAATGCCGAGTGAGAGGGAGGTGAGAGGGAGTGGGGAGAGAGAGGAGAGGGAGTGAAGAGGGAGGGGAGGGGAGTGGAGCTGGTGGGGAGAGAGAGAGAGAGGAGAGAGAACGGGGAAAGTAAGAGAGGAAAGAGAAGAGAGATAGAGATATGAAGAGGTAGAGGAGAAAGGAGAGAGAGGGGAAGGAATAGAGGGAGAAAGGAAAAGAGGTAAAAAGAGAGGGAAGGGGAGATGACAGGTGTTATGGTGGGAAGCGGAAATGTATAGTGAAAAGGGGTATGGGGAGAGAGGAAATGAGATTGAAAGGGGAGGTGAGAGGAAGAGTTGGAATATGAGTGGGGAGAGAGAAGGAAACTGGGGAGAATGGGAGTGGGAAGGGGAGGAGAGAGGTTGTGGGGAGAGTAAGAGGGATGGAGTGTGGGGGGAGGGCAAGGGAGAATAAGAGATGAGATGGTTGAGAGAAGGTGTTTTGATGAGGAAGACGGGAAATGAGAGAGACGCTTAGGAGGTGAGATGGGGAGAGGGTTTGAGAGGGGAAGTAAATGAGAATGATGCAAGGACACGCAAGGGAGGGGGAAGGAGGGGAGGGGTAAGAGGAAGGTTTAGAGGGAGGTGAGTGAGAGGGGTGTTGAGAAGAATGGACTTTGAGAGGGTATGTGCTTAGGTGAGAGGGGGAGGAGAGAAGAGAGAGATGTGAAAATAAGTATAAAGAGGGAGTATGAGAGGGAATGAGTGGGGGTGAGAGGGAGATAAAAGAGGGGAGGAGAAGAGGAGGTGATATGTGAAAAAAAGAAGAAGAGCTGGAGATGATGTGTGGAAAAAAAAATAAGAAGGAAGATGCTGGGAAGAGGGGAAGAAAGAAAGAAAGAAAGGAAGAGAGGAGAGGAAGAAAGGGGAAGAGAAGAGGGGGATGTGAAAGAACTATGTAAAATGAGAGGGGAGAAGTGAGTGGTCGTCCTCGTGGGTGGGTGAGTGGGGGAGGAGAGGGAGGTGTGGAGTGGGGAGGGGAGAGGGGAGACACAATCACCTCGCAAATTGTTTCCCCTCGGCCATGAAAGGTCATACGAAGCTCCTCGATCCTCGTGTAATGTCACTCTCTCTCTCTCTCTCTCTCTCTCTCTCTCTCTCTCTCTCTCACACACACACACACACACACACACACACACACACACACACACACACACACACACACACACACACACACAAAATCCCCTCTTCCCCGTCACATCCCTGCTCTCACTCCTTCCCTCTCTCCCTTCTCTTTCACATGCCCTCACCTATCCCTCTCCTCACCTCCCATCCCCTCTTCCACTCCCCTTACTAACCCACTCCCCAACTCCCTCTCACTCAACCACTCGCATTCGTACACTCTCCAACTTCCTCTTACTCCACCGTCCACTCATTCCCATCCCCTCTCACTCAGTCACTCCCTCTCACTCAGTCACTCTCCCTCCACACTCTTTTACTCCTCTCCTAGTCCACCATCAATTCTCCCTCACTCCACATCCACACTCCCACACTCTCATTCCACCACCACCACCACCCACTCCCTCACTCACCCTCACTCCACCATGCACACTCTCACCCCCTCACTCCACCATCCACACTCTCACCCCTTTACTCCACCAACCACACTCCCACCCCCTACCTCCACCACCCCCTCACACCACCACCCACTCTCCCACACTCCGTCATTATCAATATTTTCCGGAGATTCAGATTTACACGTACCGAATTGGAAGGAATCTAAATTTCACATGCCGTTCCGTCGCTTCGCCAAAATTTCCAGCGAATTTCCTGAGGTACAGTTATAATCAATATTTCCTTTACACCTTTCTTGAAGCCCTCAGTCTCTTAAGTGGTATTAGGAGCCTTTATGGCGCCCCCTCCTTTTTTTTTTTATTTTTTTTTTATTGAGCCTTATTTCCTCGTTGTGTGTGTGTGTGTGTGTGTGTGTGTGTGTGTGTGTGTTTTAATGTGTTTAATGACAGTGTGCTTATGAGAGGATTATTAAGTTGACGATTATTGAGAGGATTGTTAATGTGTAGTATGCAAAATGAATCGCTAAGGAAGAGGTGCTAAGAAGGGATTATTAATGTTATGTATGCAAAATGAAACGCTAAGGAAGAGGTGCAAAGAGGGGATTGTTAGTGTGATATATGCAAAATAAATCGCTAAGGAAGAGGTGCTAAGAGAGGATTATTAATGTGATATATGCAAAATGAATCGCTAAGGAAGAGGTGCAAAGAGAGGATTGTTAATGAGATATAAGCAAAATAAATCGCTGAGGAGGAGGTGCTAGGATAGAGGATTATTAATGTGATATATGCAAAATGAATCGCTAAGGGAGAGGTGCCAAGAGAGGATTGTTAATGTGATATATGCAAGATGAATCGCCAAGGAAGTGGTGCTAAGAGAGGATTATTAATGTGATATATGCAAAATGAATCGCTAGGGAAAAGGTGCTAAGGGAGACGATTAATGTGTAAATGGAAAATGAATCGCAGTGGAAAAGGTGCCACGAAGCCTCCTGTGCCCGTGAGAATACGGTCCCTGTCAGAGTGAAATTTTGACTGACTAACCTGTACTGTTATTTTAGGCTGAATATTCTCGTCGTAAATCAGAATCGTATACAAGTGTATATGAATCTAGGCGGGGCACAGTAATATAAAAATCATGAGCCTTAGGTATGATGTATGGATGAGTCTCCTTGGTGACTAGACAAATCGACCCTCCAGTTTGACTACACAAGGCCATTAACTGAGCTCAAAAAGGGTGGAGATCTTTGTCATGGTAAAGGCGTTGTCAGATATCATAAATTTTTTGATTGATGCTCCCAGAAGATTTCATTTAAAAAACCATTCAGTTAATTCACCTTGCTACCCCAGTGATATTTTTTTGTGCTCCAGCCAGACGAATTTACTCAGCTCAGAGGCGTCTGTCGTTCCCCAGTGGTTGATATCGCCTAAAAATGCTCAGAACTACTTATATGAGTGTTGAGGATGGTTTGTTGTTACTACATTGTGGGTGAATATAAGGCATAGGGATTGGAGTCTGCTTGCACGATTGCGTAACAGTTGTGGTAGGTGTATCTCTCTCTCTCTCTCTCTCTCTCTCTCTCTCTCTCTCTCTCATTACTTTTTTTTTTTTTTCCAGCCTCCTTGCCTGCATATCCCTTTTCTTTCCCCTTCCTGAATTTCGGTGACTCATCAGTTATGGCGTTTGCTTTCTAATATTTCGAACCAAGACTTCTCCCTTTGTTACCTTACTTCTGACCGTCTCTCCTCCTGCCACAAGCTCTCTCTCACCCTTCTTACATCCATCTTCTTGGTCTCCTCCATACTTCCAATCCTTTCCTTCCGTATTCATCTTCCTCTTATCTCTCCCTCCTTCCATTTCTTCCTTCTATTTCCTTAAACGTATATTCCTTTCCCTCCATTCATACCTCCTTCTTACTCCAGCTTCCTTCCCTTTCTCTTCTCTCCTCCTCTCCCTCTCGTCTCCTCCTCTCCCTCTCGTCTCCTCCTCTCCCTCTCTCTTCTCCCTACCTCCTCCACAGCCGCGGGCCCAGGAGAGCTACGACCCCAGCTGTTAAATTCATAATAACCCCTTTGATAAACGCACCCGATACACCTGCCTCATTAACCTAGCGCCACACCTGTCCTCCGGCGCACTCCTTAATTATCCCCCCTTCCTCGACCCCCATGCCCACCTGCCCCCTGCTAGTTCCTCCACACCCCCTCACCGCCGCCCCCCACCACCCACATCTTCGCTCTCTCATCTTATCGCTTAATTGGTCCATAAAGTATCGTGTTGGGTGATAAATTTTGATATGGTTGAGTTATATGAATGTCTGGGTCTTTTTTTTTTTTAGTCTTTATTCGATTGTTTTTTCGTAAGTGTGATTTTTGGGGCTTTGTGTTTTTAGGTATTGTGGTGGTGTTCAAAGTTATTGTTTGTGCTTTTTGTTGTTGTTGTTGTTGTTGTTGTTGTTGTTGTTGTTGTGTGTGTGTGTGTGTGTGTGTGTGTGTGTGTGTGTGTGTGTGTGTGTGTGAGAGAGAGAGAGAGAGAGAGAGAGAGAGAGAGAGAGAGAGAGGATGGTCTTGCCTTAGCTCTTATTCTGATACAAGGGAAGGCACTACCTAGAATGTGGACTGAAAATAAGAAATCGTGTAATATTCATGTACCTACCTACTTTCTGAAGGCTTGAATGATGAGTAAATGATGAATGATGAGTAATTGATGTTGAATGATGAGTAAGTGATGCTGAATGATGAGTAAATGATGTTGAATGATGAGTAAATGATGTTGAATGGTGAGTAAGTGATGCTGAATGATGAGTAAATGATGCTGAATGATGAGTAAATGATGTTGAATGATGAGTAAATGATGCTGAATGATGTGTACATGATGTTGAATGATGAGTAAATGATGTTGAATGATGAGTAAATGATGTTGAATGATGTGTACATGATGCTGAATGATGAGTAAATAATGCTGAATGATGAGTAAATGATGAATGATGAGTAATGTTGAATGATGAGTAAATGATGTTTAATGATAAGTGATGTATTGCCTATTTCACTGGACCACACACTTCCTCTTGCCTTTTATCTTTATTTATTTATTCACCAAAACAGCACACAATTCTCATATAACCTGAATTTTGGTGCGATATTTTTTCATTAATGTAATTGAAGTGTAGTTTGATATATACGTGTGGTTTACGAGTCTTGTAACCATCAAATCTGTCATCATTCTCGACATTTACATTGACTTATTACATTGATAGTGGTAAGTAAAAGTTCCTGTAAAATTTATAGGCTTATTTATAACTTAATGACAGGGAGAGCACAAGTATTTCCCCACACTGTGACACGCAACAGTCTCTTTACGATTCACAACCCTATTTCAGGTCTTTTCCCCCCGTCAGCTTCCTTGTCTCTATTTTTTTTTCTTGTTTCTTTATCTTCCTATTCCGCTTCTCCTCCTCTCGGCCTCCGTCTCACCTTCTCCTAGTTTTTCCATCCACTCCCCGACCCGTCTCCACACCTGCTTCTTTCCATTTCTTAATCTCTCTCTTCCCTTCTCTTCCCAGTTTTTTCTTTCACTCTCCCTATTCTCTCCACTTGCTTCTCCTCCTCCTGCCACTGTCACTTTCTTTCCTCCTCCACTCAGTCTTTCCTTTCGCTCTCCCGTCCTTATCCTTCCACCTACGTTCTCCGCCCCTCCTTCAACTTGCTTTTACCTCCTCTCCCTCCACCGTTCCCTCTTCTCTCTCTCTCTCTCTCTCTCTCTCTCTCTCTCTCTCTCTCTCTCTCTCTCTCTCTCTCTCTCTCTCTCTCTCTCTCTCCTCTCCCCTCAGTTGTCTTTCATCCCTCTCCCCGTCTCCGTTCAACTTTTCATCACCTTTCCCTCACTCCATAGCTCCTTCCCTTCCTTCAGCTCATCACCCTCCTCTCCATTCCGCTTTCCAGCACCCTTCCCTTCCATTCTCTTCCCTTTCCTTCCTCTAGCCTCCTTCCAGCCCTCCTCCACTTTAGCTTTTCTCCCTTCTTTCTCCAGCTCTCCTTCCCTCCCTTCTTCCAAGCCCTCCCCTCCCTTCATTCACTTTCTCTCCCCCATTCCCTCCATTTCCCCTTCCTTCAGTCCTCATCCTACCCTCCTCCAACTCCCATCCCTCCCTCTTCCCAGGACCCCTCCCTTTCTCCAGCTCTCGCCCTTCTCTCTTTCCAGTCCTCCTCCCCTCCCTCCTTCCAGTCCTCCTCCCCTCCCTCCTTCCAGCCCTCCTTCCCTCCTTCCCTTCCTCCTTCCCCCAAGCGTGTGATGGATGAAGCAATATCGACAGCAAATGGACGCCCCGCCACACCTTGACTCCTTCGTGGTCACCTCAGAACCGATGGCCCCCCCCCCCCTCTCTCTCTCTCTCTCTCTCTCTCTCTCTCTCTCTCTCATTTACATTCCCTAACTTCATACTAGCTTCACTTGTAATTACTTCTTTGCTTATGGTTTCTCCGCTTTCTTTCCCTCTTTCCTTCCCCAATCCTCCCCCTGTCATTTCTTTCCCCATTCTTGTTCCCCAGCTTCTATTATTCACTCTTGTCTTCATTTTTTTTCTCTCTCCTTTTTTGACATTTTCACTCATCTTCCGTGCAGTTTTTTTTTTCTTTTTTGACCCCCTTCCTCTTCTCTCTAACGCCTCCCTCCCCCCCCTTTATCTCACCATTATCACCTCTTTTTTTTTTTTTTTTTTACATTCTCTTTTCTCTCTTTCATTCTTCTCTTCATTCCCTACTCCCTCCTCTCTCTTCCCACTACCACATCCCGTGCTTTTCCTCATTATTTTCCTTTTTTTCCATTCCATATCCTTTCACTTATTCCGTTTTTTATTTAATCTAAAGAAATCATAATTTCCTGAAAACCTAACATTCTTTTTTTCTTTTTTCTTTTTTTTCAGAGGTATGTGATATGGAAGCGAATATTCAGCACTTGTTGGAGCTATGTAAGTGTTAACACCTTCATCAAAAGTTTGTTATTATTATTACTATTATTATTATTATTATTATTATTATTATTATTATCGTTATTATTATTTTTATAGCCGGTATTATTATTATTAATACTGCCGTCACTACCACTACTACTACTACTACAACAGCTACTACTACTACTAATAAATAATAACTTACTATTATTATTTACAAAAATTGCCCTTACGAACGCTGTGAGCGAAATCTGACCTCCTGCCTGTATGGAGTTATGAGTTAATATTTTTTTCCCGTTTGATGGAGGAAGGAAAGGGTTGAAAGAGGCAGGTTAGTGAGAAGGGGTGAGGCAGGTTTATTGAGGCTGGTGATGGGTGAGGCAGGCTGGTGAAGTTGGTGGTTAGTTATGGCGGTGAGGCAGGAAAGTGAGGGTGATGAGTGAGGCAGGGGAGAGGCAAGGTCGGCTAGACTGTGAAAAGGGGAAGAGGGTTAGTGGGGATGGTAAGAGAGGGTGAGGAATTGGTTGTGAGGAAGTGTGATGTAGAGAGGGATAGGGTGAAGAAGGGTGAGGTATATAGGTGTGAAGAGAGGTGAAGCATGACTAGAAGGGAAAGGAGAAGTAAAAGGCGTGAAACAAGAATGATGTAGGGGAAGGCAGGTATGAAGAGAAGTGAGGCAGGAATAGAGGGATAGGCTGAGGAAAGAAAGAAGTAAAAGGCGTGAGGCAAGAATGATGTGAGAGAAGGCAGGTGTGAAGAGGTGGGGCAGGTGTGCAGAGAGGTGAGGCAGGTGTGAACAGAAGTGAGGCAGGAATAGAGGGAGGCTGAAGAGAGGCAGAAGGTAAAAGTGTAAGGCAGGAATGATGTGGACAGAGTGTAGGAATAAAGAAGGATGAGGAAGGAAAGTAAGGATTATGATTGGGACGGGGAGATCCAAGTTTGTTGAGTGAGAGGGAAGTGGAGGAGGGTTAGAGGATAGGTAGAGATGGCAGGGTAGGAATGAAGAGGGATGAGGCAGGGAGGAATGGACTGTTGTTGTTTTTTTTTTTTCATAATCTCAGTAATATTATCTGATAGTAGGAAGAGAAATGGAAAAGACGTCAAGGTGCCGAATGTGATTTAAGATGAGTGGAGAGAGAGAGAGAGAGAGAGAGAGAGAGAGAGAGATTGTTGTGGAAAGGGGTAAGGTTGGCTTGTCATTAGAACTGGTATGCGAAGGGAGAGAGAAAAAAATAGGGATAAATGAGAAGAGAAGAGGCAAGGTTGTTGGAGTGCTAGTGAAAACAGGGGAAAAAGATAAAAGGTACTGGTGATGTGCAGATGAGTGAAGCAAGTTGAGTAATGAAGCTAGAATGTGAAATGAAGTGAATTAAATCAAATGAAACACGTGCACAGAGGTCAGGTAGAGAGGTGAGATTTATGTGAAAAGGGGTGAGACAAGTTGTAACTGAGGCAGGTATATGGAGTGGAGTAAGGCAGGGTTCTTTGGATGATATGTGGACAGAGGTTAGGCAGAAAGTGAGACTGTTACGTGCGTGGGAATGAGTTACACGAAAAAGGAATGTTTGGCTGTGGAAAATGATGGTCAGACAGAGAAATGAGACTTGGTATGTATGTTGAAAGGAGTTAGGCAGAAAACGAAAGTCTGAGTGGAAAAGAATGGTTGGACAGAAAATATGAGACATGTGTATGTGGAAATGAGTTAGGTGAAAAAGGAAAGTCGCTGTGGAAAATGATGGTTTGACAGAGAAATGAGGCCTATTATGTACTGTACGTGGGAATGAGTTAGGCAGAAAAGGAAAGTCTGACGGTGGAAAAGGATGGTTAGACGGAAAAATGAGACAGCTTATGTAGTGTACGTGGGAATGAGTTAGGCGGGAAAGGAAAGCCTGAGAGAAGAGATATTCCGTGTATGTACGTGGGAATGAAATATCTGGTCGTGGAGAAGGATGAGGCAGGAGTACAACTGATGCTGATATGTGGAAGGAGGATGACACAGGAAAGGAAGGACATACTGAAGGGATGTGAGGCAGGTTGATTACTGAGGCTATAGGTGTGAAGAGCATAAAGAAAGAAAGTGAGAGATGCGAAAAGGGGTAAGGGATGTTTATGAGACAAATCAGTGAATAGAGTTTAAAAAGAAAAGGGGAAAATGTACAGAAATGTGAGGTGAAAAAGAGAAGGATGAAAATGTGAAAATGGGCAAGACAGATGGTCACTGAAGGCAGGATGTGATGAATGATGATGACGGAAATGTTGAAGCAGGGAAATTATGTGCCTGGTTTTATTAGCCTGATAAATGATGAGGTGAGCCAGAAGTGGAAATATATATATATGAAAAGGAAGGAGCTGCGTTGATCATAGAGAAGGGTCGTGAAAATTGGTGAGGAAGAATGGGAGAGATTTACGTGAAAGAGGACGAGGCATAGTGATTGAGAAATGTATGCGGAAAGAGGGCGAGGCAGTTGGTTATTGAGGCTGATAGGTGAAGAAAAATGAAGTAGAAAAAGGGAAGTCTTACGTCGAAAGGGACGTAGCATTATGATGTGAAGTTGTATGATCACTGGGGCTTGGATGTGAAGAAGGATGAGAGGGAGAAAAAGGTAGATTGCTTTGCGAGTTGTAAGATCATGTGAGATTATTGTGCTGTGATCTTTTGTATTGTGTTTGTAAGATTATTATGAGATTGTTGTGTTGCTGTGCTATGTTGTGTTACAAGATTGTTGTGGGATTATGCTGTGTTGTTTTTTGTGTTGTGTTATGTAAAATTGTTATGAAATATGTAACAGAATCTGGAAGCAGGTATGTTTGAATTGAGGTGGATATGCTTGGAATGAAGAGAAAGAGTGAAGCAGGAGGAAGGGCGAGTAATGAAAAAATGTGGAATGTATATAAAGAGAAATGATGCAGGTAATATTAAAATAAGTGAGGCTGGCTGGTGGTGAGGCAGAACATTGAGTAGTGAGGCAGGTTGAGTAGTAAGGCAGGCTGAGTAGTGAGGCAGGTTGAGTGGTGAGGCAGATTGAGCAGTGTGGCAGGTAATGTGAGGGAAGTGAGGCACGTGGTCTTTGGGTTTAGTGGTCAGTAAAGGGTGAGGCAGGTAAAGGAGTGAGACAGGTGAGGTGAGAAATGAAGCAGGGTGGTCACTGGGTTTGGTGGTCAGTGAGGGGTGAGGCAGGAGATTGAGGCAGTTCAGGGAAAGAAGTGTGACTCTCATTTATTATACGACAGACCCCCCCCCCATCTCTCTCTCTCTCTCTCTCTCTCTCTCTCTCTCTCTCTCTCTCTCTCTCTCTCTCTCTCTCTCTCTCTCTCTCTCAGATTCTCCGTTCGTGGTCACTCACTTTCACTGTCGCTTTCCTCACACCCACTTTCTTTATGTTGACCCTTTTTGGCCCCCTCCTACTCCCCTTCCTCTCTCACCTGAACTCTCATTTCACCCCTGCTGTTTTCTCATATTTCTTCCTCTCTTTCCCTCACGTCCCTCTCTTTCCTTCCCCCTTTCACTCCCCTGTGTCGTCGCTCTTCTCATTTTAACTCCTTCGCTAACCTAGCATCCTCTCTTTTGTTTTACCTCATCATTTTACCACATTCTCAGCTTTTCCCTTTGTTATCGTGTCTTTCATTCACTCTCACTCACTGCCTCACTCTGTCACTCTCACACTTCCACCTTCTGACTTCGTTCGCTCACCTTTCCACTCTTTCTCATGTTTCTCTTTTCACTCTCACTCCCATTTTTTGTTCATTTTATTTTGTCTCTTGATTACACACACACACACACACACACACACACACACACGCACACTCACTCTCTCTCTCTCTCTCTCTCTCTTTCTCTTTCCAGGCTTGTCAGTTTGTCAGCCAGTCCCTTAATTATGTCAACCAGTCAATCAGCAGCTTAAAAATAAAGTGAGTGATACAAATAGCCAGTTAGTCAGTCACTCAGTCAGTCCCACATCTGGCAGGTTAGTCAGTCACACGCCAAGCAAGTCAGTCCCAGTCACATGCTTGGACAGTCAGTCAGTCGTTCAATCAGTCAGTCATTCAGTTATTCAGTCAGTTAGGTCATTCATTCATTCATTCAGTCAGTCAGTCAGTCAGTCAGTCAGGCCACACAGTCACACACACCATGGAGAATGAGGCAAGCCACCCCCTCAGTGACACAACCACCCTGTCCCCCAGCAATTAGCCCCTGACAGCGGTGGTCCGTGGCAGTGGTCACCCCCGACAGTGTGTGTGATGGAGAGAACTGGTCACTCGCACACCCCTAACCCCCCCCCCCACACACCAACCCTCCCCCTCCCCCCTCCACACACACCAATAGTCCCCCTCCCCCCCACGCACACACCAACAGTCCCCCTCCCCTCCCACACACATACCCTCCCCTCCCACACACATACCCTCCCCTTCCCCATCCGCATACATCCCCTTCCCCGACACAAACCCACCCCCCATTTGTCAGGTTGGGAGGTTGGAGGGGTTTGAGAAAGTTAGATGGAAGGATGGATGAATAGATGTAGACAAATAGGAACCAAGAAAAAGCTGGTGATAAAATAGAGGAAGAGGGAGAGGCATGGAAAAATGAAGGGGAAGGTGTGGAATGAAGAGGAGCATGGATGGATGAGAGGCATGGTGTGGAGGGAAAGGAGTGGATAGATGGTGGGAAGGGAGAGGGCTGGTGGAGGGATGGAGAGAAAGAGGGATGGTAAACTTGGGAATCGGGGAGGGGGATGCTGTGAAAGGAGGAAGAGAGGTGGATAGATAGAAGGGGGAGAGGAATGATGGAGAGGAGGACGGATGCTACAAGGAGAGAGAGAGAGAGAGAGAGAGAGAGAGAGAGAGAGAGAGAGAGAGAGAGAGAGAATGTGGGAGAGTAAGGGAAAAGACAGCAAAAGGGGGAGGGATGGTAATGGGCTAGGCAGGGGAGGAAAAGAGAAGATAATAATTTAGGGAGTGGATAGAGAGGGATGCGAAGATGTGAAAGAAAGAAAGAAAGAAGAAAAGAAAGGAGAGAGAGAGAGAGAGAGAGAGATTCAAAGGTTATTTATATCTTGTTTTTGCGCTCATCAGTTGATATTCTACACCAAAGGGTAAGGTTTTTGATTTGTGAGGGTTGGATATCGCCTCCGGTAACCTCGCACCTTTTCAAACTAATTAAGGGACAGGTAGGACTAGAGAAAAAGAAAAGAAAATCATAGTATCTCATCATATTAAGTTCTGGTGACATGTGGAGGTGTAGGAGGACTTGGGATAGGCTGCTGCCCCCGAGATACAGGCCCTGAAGCCATTGCCCGGAGTCGGAGACATAAAAAAAAAAAAAAAAAAATGTTATTCGGATTTTTCCTACTGTCATTTTTAAGTCACTCGTCTTCCTTTACCAACTCGTCCCCCTGGCCAACTCGTCCCCCTGGCCAACTCGTCCCCCTGGCCAACTCGTCCCCCTGGCCAACTCGTCCCCCTGGCCTACTTGCCCCACTGGCCAACTTACCCCCCTAGACAACTCGTCGCCCTGGCCAACTCGACCCCTTGGCCAACTCGACCTCCAGGCCAACTCGACCTCCAGGCCAACTCGTCCCCCTGGCCAACTCGTCCCGCTGGCCAACTCGTCCCCTTGGCCAACTCGCCCCCCTGGCCACTCGTCTCCTGACCACCCCGCAGCTGTGGTGGCCGTCAGCACCACACGGCTGGCCAGGCCTGGTTTGGACAATGGCCTTCACACTCTATAAATCAGCCTGCCAAAAGCCGCCCCCTCGCCCTCCTCCACGCTCACTCTACCGCACACACTGACTGACTGGCTGGCACACACACACACACTCACTCAATTTCTTACTCAGTCGCTCACTCATTGGCTCACACTCACTCAATTTCTTACTCAGTCTCTCACTCACTCATTCGCACACTCAGCTTCTTACTCACTCAAATTTCTTTCTCACTCAGTATATTTCGTAGTTTCTTTCTCTCTCTCTCTCTCTCTCTCTCTCTCTCTCTCTCTCTCTCTCTCTCTCTCACACACACACACACACACACACACACACACACACACACACACACACACACACACACACACACACACGATAAATATAATCCGTGTCTTTTGGGTGAGTCACTGATTGGAGGGACCGACTGACTGATAAATTGACTGACTCACTTGTAAAATATCGACTGACTGACTGACTGTTCTTGCCAACATTCAATTATTTTATTAAGATCTGGATCACTCGTTACGGAGGGGTTAAGACAGGTGGTTAAATGAACAGGTGAGCAGATGACATCGTTTCCAAATAAAGATAAAAGAGAGATGTGAAAAGTAAATGTTTTCTGGTTTTCCTTTGATAGTTAAGAATTAATTTTAGTTTTCTTCCAGTTTTTATGTAAATGTAAAGATTAATATAAAAATAAATGAATATTTTATGGGTGACGAAAGCAAAAATATTCTTTTCTTGTGGGTGGCCTATTAATTGACATCCTTCTTTGGGTTAACGTGTATTTTTTATTTTCTTGCTGCCTTCTCAAGATTTTACACAGCTTAGATGAGCTTGGCTAAACTGGAGGGGTTATATACAACCTTCCGTAACCCCTTCACCATCAGACGTCTTTCAGTACATAATAAATAAATAAATTGTTTCCAGTTATAAAAATGAGCTATAATAGACGTTACTGTATTATTGAAGGGGATAATGAGAATAAACCAATAATACTCTATATGAAGCCAAAACAGTGATTTTTTTTCTTGGTGGATGACTAAAATATAAAGCAAAACTATTATAACTCTTTATTCTCATGGTGGATGGCCAAATATAAAGCAAGAAATATCATCATGTTTTTCTGTAAAGCAAAAATATCTTTTTTTTCCATGATGGTGCTTAAAATGTTAAGTAAAATTATTATCACTTTTTTCCTCACTAAATATAAAGCAGAATTATAATATTTTCCCTTGCTAAATTGAAAGCAGAATTATCATGATTTTTTCCCAACGCTATTTATAAAGCAGAATATAGTATCATTTTTGTTTCCTGGGTGATTTAGCGACTTGCCCGCCTGCTTAACATGCAAACCAAACGCCTGGGCAACTAAAGGCACGTCTAATTTACCGCCTGATCACCTGAATACACCTTGAGATTAATTTCCTTCCCTGTGTCATCTTTCTTCTGTTCCCACTATCGTCAGACCATTTTATTCGGCTGAGTGAGTCACTGGAATCTGGGGACGTTAATATATGAACTAAACGCAAGGGCAGCTGAAGAAATAAAAATAATAATAATAATAATAATAATAATAATAATAAAACTTCCGTAGCTGAAAACGTAAAGCAAGAATAAAAAATCATCATCATCATCATCATCATCATCAGTCATCATCATCATCATCATCATCATCTGAAGTCTGGACCAAGTTACCGCCAGCACACCTAAATAAACCTCGCGATTAATCAGCCGCGAGGGAAAAAACATCCAGGTGTCTTGCAAATTAGTTACCTGTATGACTGATTAGCATGCAGGTGGACTGGGGCAGGTGATGGGCTGGGTAATATGGCTGACTGTGTGACTGGGTAGGACTGACTGGATAAACTAGTCAACCATCCATTTGACTGACTGGATAAGCGGTAACCATCCATCTGAGAGACTGGGTACACGATGAACTGAATAAACTAGCCATCCATTTAGCTGACAGGATAAGCTCAAAAACATCCATCCAATAAACTGAACATACAATCAGCTGGATGAACTTGCTGAGGCTCCATTTGTCTGCCTGGTTATGCTGTGGAAAATAAACACGTCGTTTGGTGGGTGGGTACAAAGATTGAGTCTGTTGGCGGGATGGTCAGATCAACACCACATTATCTCGTGCCTCCCGCCTGCTTCATGGGGGGCGACCTGAGTTATGGCGGAGTTTAGAGAGAGGGACAACGCCTGCTGCACCCCTGCCTGCTTGGTTGAGAGGGAGGGAAGGGTGAGTGGGGAGGAGAGAAGGATGAGGGAGTGGTGAGAGGGAAAGAGGAGGGAAGGAAGTAAGAGGGAATTTGGAGAGTAGGAGAACGCCTTGTGCATCCCGACCTGTTTGGTTGACAGGGAGGGAGGAGTGGGTGGGAAAGAGAGGGGGATAATAGTGAGAGGGAGAGAGGAGGGAGAGAAGTGAGAGGGAAAGAGGAGGGAGAGAAGTGAGAAAGAAAAAGGAGGAAGAGAAGTAAGAGGGAGGTCAGAGAGACAAAACGCCTGATGCACCTCTGTCAGGGAGAGGTGGGGAAGAGGAAGATAGACGAAGAGAAGGAAAAGAAAAAAAAAAGGACATTATAAGGAACAAGGGTGAGAGGAAGAGAGGAGGGTGAAGGAGAGGTGAGGAAGAGGAAGGTAGGCGGGAAGAGGGAAAAGATAAGAGGGACATTAAAAGACAAAATGATCGTCTAGTACACTTTTATCATGCCATCGAGAAGGGTTACATGAATAAGGGGAGTTATAAACTTACAAGATATAGGAGAGAGAGAGAGAGAGAGAGAGAGATTGTGCGCGTGGGTGACAAAGATGGAAAAGATGTGACAGAGTGGGGGAGAGGTCAAGGGGGAGAGGGTGAATGTGAGTGGGTTGACATGGAAACAGAGAGAGAGAGAGAGAGAGAAGGGGGATCTATCCAAAATGAAAGGGGGGAGAGGAAAGGGAGGGAGGGAAGAGAGCAGGGGTGAGTGAAGGGGGATCCAGAGTGAAAGAGGGGAGAGAAGAAGGGAGGGAGGGAAGAGTGAGGGGGTGAGTGAGGGGAGGGAGGGAAGAGAGAGGGGGTGAGTGAAGGGAGGGAGGGAAGAGAGAGTGAGTGAGGGGAGGGAGGGAAGAGAGAGGGGGTGAGTGGGGAGAGGGAGGGAAGAGAGGGGGTGAGTGAGGGGAGGGAGGGAAGAGAGGGGGTGAGTGGGGAGAGGGAGGGAAGAGAGGGGGTGAGTGAGGGTAGAGACAGTGCCATAAACGCCAGGCTGTATTAGGCACGCCTCGGTGGCCTCCTTATTTAGTGGCCACATCCGAGAGGCCACTGGCACACGAGTGAGGGGAGTGGGGGCAGGGAGGAAGTGGAGTTGGGGGAGTGGGTGATAGGGTGGAGGTGGAGTGAGTGGGAGAAGTGAGGAGGAGGAGGAGGAGGAGGAGGAAGAGAAGCGAAGGGAGTGGGGAAGAGAAGAGGAAGTGGAGAAGAGAGAGTGTGGGAGGAAGGATAAAGACGGAGGAGAGGAGAAAGAAGTGAGGAGACGAGGTAGTACAGAAGAAAGAGAGGGAGGAGAGAGAAAGAGTAGTGGGGAGAAGAGGTAGTGGAGGAGAGAGTGGGTGGGTGGAGAAGGGAGGAGGAGGAGAAGAAGAGTGAAGAGACTGTGGAGAAGAGAATGAGTGAATGGGAGCAGAAGGGAGGAGAAAAGGAAGACGTAGGAAGAAGAGATAGTGGAGAAAAGACAGCGTAAACAAAAGAGTTGGTGAGAGGAAGGGAGGATGTGGAGAGAAATAAGACTAACAGTATCAACAGTGGATTTCATGGAAGGCTAATCGTCATCCTAACATCTTAACTTTTCCCACTTAAGGATATTGTGGGTAGGAACTAAAAACAAGGAAAGAGAAAGTAGGAAAATGGGAAAACTATTAACATCATGCCCAGTCAAAAGGGAATAACTGTCACTAATATATTGTTCAAGTCCCTCGTTATTCTGTGTATATATATTTTTTTCTTTAGCTACAAGTACACCTAATAGTTAAAAGTTAATCCATCGACTCTCAGATACAAAAAAAAAAAAAAAAAAAAAAAAATGGGTGGTAAATCCTTGGCGTGGTGCTCAGTACATAGTTCATAGAGTCCGTGTGTGTGTGTGTGTGTGTGTGTGTGTGTGTGCGTGTGTGTGTGTGCGTGTGTGTGTGTGTGTGTCAGAGAGAGAGAGGATGATTAACGAGGATGGAGAAGGGTGCAAGAGAGAAAAGAGCAGAAGAAAATGGGTCGGGCTGGAGAGGGAGTAGGGGAGGTGGGGAAGGAGAGAGTAAGAGGGGAGAAGGAAGAAGGGGGTGGAGTCTGGGGTGGGGGAAAGGTGTGAAGCATGAGATGAAGTTGATATAAAGGTTGAAATTGAAAGTTCAGCGTCTTATCGCATGCTGAAACTAGAGGGGCACTCAGTGGAGCGCATCTCTCCGACAAGGACACCTCTTCAAGTGGCAGGTTTCCTCATCAATGATTAGGGTTTCGCAAAAAGTGTTTTCCGGGTCCAGAATTTGTATTACGATCCGGACCGGTCCCAAAAGTTAATTGATTGTTTCCTGGAACGTGGGCTGTCTACCCACCAACTTTGGTCCAAATCTCTGTTTTAGTTTTGTAGGAATTCTGTTAACACACTAACAAACAAACAGGTGGAAACATACTTTCCTTGTCGGAGAGAATGAACTGTGGAGAGAGAGAGAAAGAGAGAGAGAGAGAGAGAGAAAAAAAAAGTGGGAAATCCCGAGTGTCGTCAGAGAGAGAGAGAGAGAGAGAGAGAGAGAGGTTTAGAAGTCAGTGGGAGATACATAAAAATGGGAGATATGACAGGAAGACAAGATAAAGCTGTGAGAGAGAGGGAGAAAGAGAGAGATGAGAGATAACAGCCCAGAAGAGAAAAGAAGGTAGGAGATGGGAAGATTGTGAAGCAGTAAGCTAGAGAGAGAGAGAGAGAGAGAGAGAGAGAGAGAGAGAGAGAGAGAGACCTCGTCAGTAAGAGATAAATGATTAAGAGAAAAGAGACATAAAACAGACAGGAGAAACCCAGGAAAGTGAGAGAAAAGACGATAGAAAAGCCTGCAAACGAGAGAGAGAGAGAGAGGGAGGGAGAGAGAGAGAGAGAGAGAGAGAGAGAGAGAGAGAGAGAGAGAGAGAGAGAGAGAGAAGGGAGTGAGGTAGGCAAGTGTCCCAGCAGTCACTTACCCTCAATATACGAGCAGGCCCGACACAAAAACTGGAACCCCCCCCACCACCAACCCCCTCCTTCAACCCCCCACCCCCCTCCTTCACCCCCACCACCGCTCCTTTACCCCCACCACCCCTCCTTCACCTCCCAGCACCCCTCCTTCAGCCCCCAACCTTTTACAACCACAAGTCCCAAGTCTATACATAAAACCTCCTCGCCTTGAAATTTATTGATGCTTAACTTAAAGAGAGACTTAACTAAAGGCAAACATATATTCATGGATTCGGCCTTTTGCTGCGACGGCCTGGCTGGGTAGGAGGGTGTTTAAGATGTGACGCAATATTAAAGTTTGTGGAGGTGCGTTTGTGGTGTTTTAAAGGAGTAAAGGGAATGTGTGTTGTTGGAGTTTATGTAGGTGTTTGTGGGGTGTGTTTGAGATTTAAGGTGTGACGCAGTATGAAGGTTTGTGGAGGTGCTGTTGAAGTGCTTAAAGGGGTAGAGGGAAGTGTGTGCTGGCGTTGATTTAAGGGAGTCCTTTTGGTTGTATGTTATTTTAGGGGATGTTTCAGTTTTAGGGTTGTGGTGAGGAATTTCAAGGTAGATTGTGTGTGTGTGTGTGTGTGTGTGTGTGTGTGTGTGTGTGTGTGTGTGTGTGTGTGTGTGTATGTGTGTGTTTTGAGGTTGATGTAAGGAGTATAAAAGTTAAAGAAGGTACTTTCATTAACCATGGATAAGACAAATGATCACTTGGATATTACAGTTTACTTTAGCAAATGTCAGACAATTTTTATGGATGATGTTGCCGCTGTCTTGGGGTACTGGGGTAAGGAGTTTTTGAAGGAGGTGTGCTGTCTTGAAAATATGAAGGAAATGTGTGTTCATGGATGTTGGAAGTAGTTTAAGTCTTATCGTGGTCTGTTTTTGTGTTTGTTAATCTTGCTGTCTCTTGGTGTACTTGCAGTAAGGTGTTTTAAAAAGTGTGCAGTCTTGGAAATCTGAAGGAAATGTGTGTTCGTGGATGCTAGAGGTAAATTAATTCTTATTATGGTCTGTTTTTATCTTTGTTAATCTTGCTATCTCAACTCAAGGACAGGTCATTTGTCTTGAAGGAGCCATTGAGCGATATATCTAACTTATTCGTTTCCAAGATTGTGTCCTAAGCTGACGAAGCCGTCTGGGGATGGAATAAATTTAAAGACCATTGTTTTAAAGGGATTGAGGGAGGTATTGGGATTATAAAGAAGAGCCAGAGGAGAGAAGGAATACAGGGAGAAGAAAAGCTGTATGTTGGGAGGTGTCAGAAAGCGCTCAGGATATATATACCTTGATACTAAACCTCAGAATAACTTAGCTCATGTCAGCGTATATTCATGGTCCCTTGAAGTTATTTGAGATGGTGGTGGTGCAATTGAAGAGGATATTGTAATTTTAAGGTGTAAGGGGAGAGGAACAGAAAAGGTAGGGAAGACACGGGAGGAGATAGGTGGGGAAGAGATGGGAAAGTGAATAAATGGGATGGGGTGAGAGGGAAGGGTTAGTATAAAGGAAGGGGAAACGAGGAAAGGGAAGGCAAGGCAGGGGTAATGTAGGGGATGGGATGGGATGAGGGGAAGGCAGGGGATAGAGAGAGAGTATAAGGGAGAGGGGAGGGGAGGGGAAAGCTAAGGCAAAAGGAAGGGGAGGGGAGGGGGAAGGAGAGGTGAAGGGGGAAGGGGGGAGGGTAGGTATAATCATAAAGTGCCAAGAGGGTGCTGGTAAAGGGCACATTGAATGAAGAGTTACGAGGAAGTGAACCCAATGTCGACATGGATACCGATGCTTGGCTTATCCCACGAAGTCGGGGATGTCATATAAATTGTGTATTATTGCAACCACTAGACATTTTACTCTGCAGAGGAGATGTGAAGGGATTAATCAAGGCCCTGTGCAATCTCTCCATATAAAACTTCTCTCCTAGCCTATAAAAATCATGTTTAAAGTAAAGTTAATGTTTGTCCTGTTATTGTAGGGGATGAGTAAAATTTTGGACATACGGAATACTTAATAAAAAAAAAAGTCCATGCATATATTTAGAAAAGCTTATTTATTTGAACCGGCGCTCAAATATAACCCCTATATATCAGTTTTGAGTCTCGAAAGCCGTTTATAATCACCAGGCTGAAGCAAAAATAATATGAACACAGGCTTGCCTTACTGAACTCCTTAGCTATAAACTCCAATTTATTCACCGATTCGTATATGTATTTAGACGGGCGCTGAGATTTACAGGGGACCTCTGTAAATGTCACACGCATATTTACAAAGGTTAAATGTAAAGGATACGGTGATTCAGGGCGGGCAGAGATAAATTAAAAGAGGGAACATGCGGTTAACTATATTCTTTCAACACCGGTGCTCTGTGCTCTATAAATTCTGGGGGTCCGTGGCCGTGTTTTTTTTTCCCCTCTAAACAGACCCCTTCTCAATGGTGATTCCTTATTATTTTTCGTTCTAGTTCTTATTCCTTTGTGCTTTCGTTCTTGCTGTTTCTAGTTTTATTCTGTCCAGATTCTTTTTCTAACTAGACGGGATTAGATCTAGTACTGTAACATCATAACTAGTACTGAGGCGCTCTCCTTGACTGAATAAATAAGTGAATAAAAATTAAATTATACATTAAATAAAGAAAAATAAAAACACATCTTCAATGGGGCAGAAGTGAGGAGAGAGAAACTTGAAATTCTGCTTACGTCTTTGCGGTGATGATCAGTGTATTAACTAAGCTAGTGGATGATTTACCGGTAATGATGCTAAGTTAACCCTGTATTTACGTTGACGCCTGTGTACCGTCCTTGCTATCACCACATTGCTTTATTGAGTAGATGATTCTTTACTGAGCTTAGATTTGAGCTTAGATTATGCATTATTGAGATTAGATTGAGACTGCTGAGCATATGATACTTTACAGAGCTTAGATGATGCCTTATTGAGCTTAGACTGAGACCACTGAGCATATGATACTTTATTGAGCCTTAATGATGCTTTATTGAGCTCAGATGTGGCTTCTGAATTTGATACTTTATTGAACTTAGATTATCGAACCGGGCCGGGGGGGGGGGGGTAAGATAAAGTCCTCATTAACTACTTAAATACGGTTTTTTAAATAAAGGAAGAAAATTAACAAGCAAGAAACAATGCAATAAAAATGACGGTCTCTTGCTCCCAAGATGAAAGCGAGGGATAAATAAAGGAGAACATGGTGGCTTTATTTGGCAGTTTTATTCTTTCAACACAGATGCTTGTAATATATTCTGAGAGGCCTTGAGTGTGTGTGTTTATTCTGAGCTGACTGTAAATTAGGAGTTGAAGATCTTGGTTTTATTCATTATACAGATTGCAGGTGATGTTGCATAATCATTGTCGCACTCTGTTGCATAATAATAGTCGCACTCTTCAACACCGATGCCGATAATTCACAGCCCACATTGCAAATCATGAGAATTATGTTGAATGATATTGATCGTTTCCCTAATACGGCCTACTTACAAAAGACGTTCAGTATCATGATCTTATTCATCATTCACATTGCAGATGATGTTGCATAAAAATCGTCACACTCTTCAACCCGGATGCAAGATAATTCACTAAGTGAATTGCAAGATGATTGCAAGTGATGTTGATTGTTGTTGAATGATATATTTCCTGTAGACATCTTGTACATAACTTTGAATGTAATTTTGATGTTTTTCAACGTAGCATCCAGATAATGTTAACTTCTGATGATAATATAATTCCTTACATTATAATAGGCATATAATACATAATAATATAATAGACCTATCATTCCTTCTCACAGCTTACAAATGATGATAAAAAGTTGCCTCCTTCCTTGGTATATACTGCAATTTAGATGTTGCATTAAAAGATTTTATTCCCATAATCATATCAATATTAGCATGCCTTGGATATGGTCTTTATACAGATTAATGCTGGGAAATATGATCTGGCTCTTCAACACGTATAGCAAATATATGTTGCAGTGTAAAGGTTATAATCTCAACAAATTGCAGATGTTTGATAGCATACTTCAGAGATTTTTCCGTGTATAATCTCGTAACAAATTGCAAATGTGTGATGACATTCTCGAGATATTCCTTCAACATTGATTGCATATATTAACGCCTCCAGTCTAATGACCTTTCTTACTTTCTTACATTTTCTTTCATTCTTCCTTTCTTTCTTTATTTATTTATTTTTCTTTTTTTGGGGGCTGGGCTTCTACCTAACGTCAGATTTTAATTTTATTCACTTTAAGAAGCTACCTTTGTCTGGATGCAGTTAGTGAAGGCTGTATCCAACCCCCTCCAGTTCAAAATCTCTCTCCTTGGTTAAAGCGATAGATAGAGTGATAAATAGACAGATAGGTAGATAGGTAGATAGAGAGAGATAGACAGATAATAATAAATGAATGAGTGAACAAAAAAATGAAAAAAAATGTGTGGAGATGACAAGGATGAACTAAAAACAACCTTCTCGTGGTAAGCAGGTAAAAAAAATAAACATAAATTGGCATATACCGTTGAGACAAAAGGCGATCATATTCCCTCAACACGATTGCAAATAAATGCTTGCAATACCGTCCAGACATGCAGTAAGAAAGAGAGAGAGAGAGAGAGAGAGAGAGAGAGAGAGAGTGCAAATAAAATTGAAACCCAATGCATGAGTATATTCTCCCAAGACAGCGCTGGAGATGAAGTGGACACGTGTTTCCCATTAAGTAACGTGATTGTGTGTGTGTGTGTGTGTGTGTGTGTGTGTGTGTGTGTGTGTGTGTGTGTGTGTGTGCGTTCCTGCTGCCTCCGCACATTTTAGTCTTTTATTTGTTGTTACGTTATTTATATCGTTGTTTTATTATTTTCTCTCCAGACGATCTTGTTCTTAATAAGTTGTTTACCTTCGGACAATTTTATTAGTCATTCTTGCTGTTTCCACATCATTTTTATTTTCATTTTTGTCCCTCGATATGATGTTATTCTTAATTATTTTGGTGCCTCCAGACCGTTTAACTCCAGGTGATCCAGTCCATTTAACTCCAGGTGATCCAGACCATTTAACTCCAGCTGACCTAGACCATTTAACTCCAGGTGACCCAGACCATTTAACTCTAGGTGACCCAGGCGATTTAACTCCAGGTGATCCAGATCATTTAACTCCAGGTGACCCAGACCATTTAACTCTAGGTGACCCAGGCGATTTAACTCCAGGTGGCCCAGACCATTTAACTCCAGCTGACGTAGACCATTTAACTCTATGTGACCCAGACGATTTTATTTTTGCTGTTTCTTGGATATATTTTTTCTTAATGCCTTCAGACGATTTATTCTTTGCACCAGACGAATTTAGGCAGATTATTGAAAGAGCCCGGTAATAAAAAAGACCAGAAACCACCTCTATTAAATTTTCCAAGCCTTATTTTTTATTCTTGTCACCTCCAGACGATTTTCTTCATCCTACGGACTTGTGATGAAGGGGCTGTGTTGCAAATGATGTGTAAATAAAATCTGATCATATATTCCCAACCGTGATTGCTGTTGAGCGCTTGCAATGCCGTTGAGATGTACATTACGAAAAAGAGAGAGATTGCAAGTTGAAATACAGACGACAGATTCCTACAAGACACGAATAGATACACACACACACACACACACACACACACACACAAAGGCGGCATGCTTGCTGGAGTGGAATTTGTTTTTGTACTTACACACACACACACACACACACACACACACACACACACACACACACACACACACACACACACACACACACACACACACACACACACACACAAAGGCGGCATGCTTGCTGGAGTGGAATTTGTTTTTGTACTTACACACACACACACACACACACACACACACACACACACACACACACACACACACACACACACACACACACACACACACACACACACAAAGGCGGCATGCTTGCTGGAGTGGAATTTGTTTTTACTCACACACACACACACACACACACACACACACACACACACACACACACACACACACACACACACACACACACACACACACACACCGCCAATTATGTTTTATTCTTGGTTTAATTACAGTAGAAAATGTTTGGTGTTTGGTCTACTGAGGCTCCATTTTCTTTCTTCTTTTTCTCGATTGAGGGGGCACTGCAATAATTCACGGGAGCCTGTACTCAAGTGGTTTTATGCGCCGCGTCTGATGTTTGGCGCCATTAAGCGATAGTTTATTGAGGTTAAATGGCGAGATTGGGGCCGGCCGGGGGAGAAAGGGGGTTAGTAGTGTGGGGGGGAGTGGGAGGGAGGAGGTACTGGGAGGGGGAGGCTAGGGTGTGAAGTGGGAGTAGAGAAAGGAGAGAGGTGGTCATGGAAGAGAGAGGCAAGAAGTTGGAGGGGTTGGATAGGGGGAGAGGAGAGAGAGTTTGTGGAGGGAGACGGTAGGGGAGTAGGTAGATGGGTTGGGGAGGGATGGGGAATATGGGGAATGGAGAGGGGAGCTGGTAGGTATAGGGAAAGAGGGGAGAGACGGGTTGGGGAGACGAAGGGTGTTGGGGAGGGGGGAATGTGATGGAGAGGAGAATAGAGCTAGGGAAGGGAAGGGAATAGGAAGGGAACTGAGGAGAAGGGGGGGAAGGGGGTGGAGTGGAGAGAAGAAGGCTTGGGGAGGAGGTGTGGGGAGCAAAGGAGTGGAGAGAGAGAGAGAGAGAGAGAGAGAGAGAGAGAGAGAGAGGGGGGAGTATAAATTATGAGTAGAAGCAATTGTCAGTGTTTAGGGAGGCTGGAAAATTAAATCGCTCTTAATATGGTGCTTGAGCCACATGCAACAGGGCAAGTGATAACAAATATTTCGAATAGTCAAATGCTGATGTTAATGTCGTTACGGTAGGAGTGTTTAGAGGGCTTGGAAAATGTTAAGTGTTTAAAGTGTGTTGTTAAATTTACATGCAAGGCTGGGGGGTGTTTTGGAGCTGATGGGAAATAAGAATAATGCTGATGTTTATTTGGATACGGTACAGATGTTTATAGAGGTCGAGAAGGTGTTTTTTTTTTTGTAGTGGTGTAGGTGTATTTAGGTGTAGGATGGAGGTATGTTTACAGTTGATAGGAAGCAAGAGGTGTTGATTTACTCGTAGACCCGGTGTTAATGTGTAAAGGGTTTGAGTGAGTTAAAACGCTGTCTGTGTCTTTCCGTTCATTTATCTGTATCTATCTATCTGTTTACATTTATTTCATCTACTCCACCAGTCTACGTATCTAATCCTGAAAGACGTGGCCACAAACAAATCGCCGTCATGCCCCCCTTCCGCTGTCAGGCTGCCCTCATTCCGTCTCACACGTCCCTCTTTCATGTACCTCTTCACCCCATCCCACCTTGTCAGTAGTGATGTTTCCTTTATTTGCAGCAGAGACGCAACATCATCCAAGTGCTAGGAAGCGAAAGAAGTGTTCGTGTTGATTTTGATAAGGTACGAGCATTTAAAGCGCTTGAAAAATAGACAGACATAATAGTGATGATTTACTTGCGTGTAACAAAGGCGAAGAGTTTTGCAATTGATGGAGTATTGGATAAGATTGGTGTTAATTCTGCCATGATGCGGGTAATAAAAGGATCTGGAGAAATAATAGACATAATATTCCTGATTTATGGCCATGCAATAAGACTCGGTATCGTGCAATTGCAAGAAAACTGGCCAAATGTTGCAGTTGATTGTGAAGCCCACATGTTGCCCCGGCGTGAGAGGGATATTTATACAGCTGGAAAATTTAAGTAGTCATAATTTTAGTGTTAATTGGTCGTAATACAGATGTTTGATGCACATGCAACGAGGTACAAGGCTTTACTGCGCTCTCACAAAGTTATATTCGATTCTGCTTTTATTTTTGTTATCTCCAGACAATCTTTATTCATTTTAGGGAAGACTTCGTTATTTAAAGGCTTGATGAAGGCGAGTCTTTATATATCTCAATTCATGAGCTTAGAAAATCTCTCCTGAATATATGCGTCTTGAAATAACAGTAGTGAAATATACAAAACAACCCCTGGTACTTTTTAACATTCGCAATGGAGATAATATGCTCCTCTTATTTAAATGTTAATGAAGGTTATGTCTTATTTAATGCAAGGAAGAAGGAACCCAAGGCCAGGACCCCGCAAAATATTTACATGTATCTCCCAGCTCCAAGTCTATCCTATGCTGAACAGAGTCGACTTGAAAGAGCAATAATGAAATATACGAGTACTAAACATCCTCTTGCTGAAAAAAAATATATATATATATGCAATGAAGATGAATGACTTGCAAAGAGGTGCCGTGTTTTGTAGGAGACATAAAACTGATTTGATGTTGATTGTGTTTGTGGTATGATGAGAATTTTTACAGAGCCCGAAAATGATGAGAAATTTTAAAGGGACCTAAAATTTAAAGAGACAGAGAAGATTAATGTTTTGCAGTTGATGTGAAGTGAGTCATTGTTGCAGGTGATTGCGGTGTGGTGATTGTAATTGATTTTGTTTTTAGAGTTGCTGTTGATTGCAGTGTGGTGGTTGCAGTTGGTTTAGGAGTAAGTGTTGCTGGTGATTGCAGTGTGGTGATTGTAGTTGATTTGATATGATTAAATGTTGGTGGTGGTGAATGCAATGTGATGGATGTTGGTGTGGTGCAGTGCGAGGGTGTGAAAGAGCTGAGAATAATCAAATGACATCAACCTTCTTATGATCGGGACAAGTTTTATTTCATTATATTCCCTCAGATATAAGTCCATTTTATTCAGCTGAGGGGAGACATAGGAGCGTGAGAATCTAGTGGCGTTTGATTTACATGCAACAGAGAGAATGATCGGTGCAATTGAGAGAATGATCCGTGCAACAGAGAGAATGGCCTTGCAATTGATAGCGAGATGATGCTGTTGATGTGTGTATAATTCCAGTGTTTAAAAAGAGCTGGGAGATTACGTAGTGCAGTAGTGGCATTTGATTTACATGCAACAGAGTAAAACGTGTTGCAGTGTGATGTGAAATGAGTCAGTGTTTGCTGATTGCAATGGCAGAATGTTGCAATGATGTCGTGCATTAATATGAAAAACTCCAAAATTTTACTGTAATTGTATAACTGTTGCTACTACTACTACTACTGCTGCTACTATTAATGCTACTTCTACTACTACTACTACTACTACTAATAATAATAATAATAATAATAGTAATAAAAAAATAATAATAATGTTTAATATACAGGTAGCAGAGAATGGTGTTTGCAGCTGGTGGCAGAGAATAGTGTTTGCAATTGGTGGAAAATGAATGCAATGTTGCGTACGAAGCCAGTAAAATGTAAATGCTTAATGAGGTGTGAATATTTAGTACTCATAATGGTGGGGTTTGATTTACGTGCAACAGTGTGCAGTGGTTTGCAATTGATGGGAAGCGAGTCTATTGCTACTTATGATGTGGATATAATTCTGGTGTTTAAAGAGCTGATGATTTAATAGGGGTGTTTGTGGTGTTTGATTTCCATGCGGCATTGTGTATTGTGTTTTGCAGTTGATGGGAATTGAGCTGGTATTACCGATGATTGCAATGGGTGGATGTTGCTGTGGTGTGATTGCAAAGGGTGGATGTTGCTGTGGTGTGATTGCAAAGGGTGGATGTTGCTTTGGTGTGATAGCAGAGTGGATGTTGCTGTGGTGTGATTGCAAAGGGTGAATGTTGCTGTGATGTGATTGCAAAAGGTGGATGTTGCTTTGGTGTGATTGCAAGGGGTGGATGTTGCTTTGGTGTGATTGTAAAGGGTGGATGTTTCTGTGGTATGATTGCAAAGGGTGGATGTTGCTGCGGTGTGATTGCAAAGGGTGAATGTTATTGTGTGTGATTGCAAAGGGTGGATGTTGCTGTGGTGTGATTGCAAAGGGTGAATGTTGCTGTGGTGTGATTGCAAAAGGTGGATGTTGCTGTGGTGTGTTGCATTGGTACAAAAGAGCTCTGAAATACTAAATGGGCAGTAATAGTGGTGTTTGATTTACGTGCAACAGAGTGCAGCGTTTTGCAAATGATCGTATTGCTCTTGACTTCAAGTATGATAATAGTTAATTAATTGTTAAAGAAATGGAAAAAATTTAGTGATTATAACAGTACAGTTTTATTTATATGCAACAGAAAGCACTGTTTTGCAACTTAGTGAAATGAGTCTGTGGTGCTGTTGATTGCAATGGGTGGATGTTGCTGTGGTAGATTGCAGGAGTTTGAAGGACCTTGCAGTGGGTGAATGTTGCTCTAGTCTGATGCAAGAACATGTAAAACCTCAATTTTTTTATATTATTGTCTTGAACAATTAAAATAGCAGAATAACTTGCAATTTAGGAAGTGTTTTTCAGTGGATGGGAAACTAGTCAAATGTTGCTGTGGAAAGTTGCATACGCTTGATAATCGAATCTTTTATTTTTATGCAACATTTACACGTCTTTTGCAGGTGATAGGAAGCTAAATAAAAAGTTGATTGTGACTTGATGGCAGTGTTTTGAAGAGCCAGAATATTGAAGTGTGTGTGTGTGTGTGTGTGTGTGTGTGTGTGTGTGTGTGTGTGTGTGTGTGTGTGTGTGTGTAACAGGAAGACTCGTTTTGCAATGGACGGAAATTGTCAGGCGCAGAGTGTAATTAAAGTCTATTGAAAAATTATTGGACATCTCGATAATTCTTTCCTTTAATATCATGCAGTTATCAGATTTCATTTATTTTACTTGCAGCATTTACAATCAGGTTGGCAATTTATGAAGAGTTAATAATCCAACCGTGCAATATCATCTAATCAAACTTTGCAGTACTTACCAATCAAATAGTGCCCTTCTGTGCATTATAAACGTGGACAGGGTATGAACAGGTATTGGCAAAAGGTGTCAATTTCCACCGATCATACCGCGAATTATAGCCAATTAGACGAGAGCAAGAACAAGCCTAGGAAATCATCGTTGGGCAATTAGAGTCAAACTGGTTGCTGAAATGTACTGTGCTGTGCTGTAATGTAGTGGAATGTAGTGTGCTGTAATGTAATGCTAAAGGTCGCTTGTTAATGTCGATGTTGATTAGTTTTATATTTCTTGATCTTTTTGGACTTAGGCTTTGGCGTGGCTAAAGTTCTGGTTTAAAGTCTGAATGTTGAGACTTTGTATTGCTTGTGTGTTTACCTGTATCTGCCTGTATCTACCTGTGTATCTATCTGTCTATCGTCATCATCGTTGTTAATGAAGGTAGTAGTATCACAGTGTTAATTTGTATGCTCCACCCTTTTTTTCTTTTTTTTCTTTTTTTGGCAACATATAAGGAAGCAGGCAGCAGCGTGAGGTAGAAGCCATAAACTAAAGCAGACATTGGACGGGATTATTAGCAGTTAACCATTAAGTAGGACAGCATGCCGTGGTAATCAGTAGCAGTAGTACTGGTGGTGCTGATGGTGTTTTCATTATTATTATTATTATTATTTATCATCATTATCATTGCCTTTATTATTATAGTTTTCTTTCTTATATTACAATTATCAGTCCCCATTTTTCATCCATTCATTTATGACGGAAGCAGATCAGTGTGTGTGATAGCAACCATGATTTTAACAACGCAGCAGACTGCATAATTTAACCGTTAACAATTCAGTAATTCAGCTTACGGTGGTAAATCAGTCAAATACCACAGCTGCAGCGGTGGGGGGTGCAACATAAGCACCGGGGGGTGGGAACGTTGCAAGAAATCTAGGTAGGATTGTAATTTGTTGCAAGGAGTGATTTGGCTTGTATTGATTTTTATTCAGGGTACTTAATGTTATTGTTGTGGTTGTTAATGTTATTATTATAATTACCTCCGCCAAGGAGGTTGTGTTTTCACCCCTGTCCTTTTGTTTGTTGGTTGGTTGGTTGGTTTGTGAGCAAGATTACACAAAAACTACTGGACGGATTTCCACGAAACTTGGTAGAAGAATGGGCCTTGGCCCAGAATACACTCCATTAAATTTTGGTGTGGATCCGGATAAAGGTGCGGATCCAGGGTATTGTTTTCACTGTCTTAAACATTGCGAGGTAGGGCGTTTTTCGACATTCTCGTAAATTTTTCGGTGAATATTGCATGGATGTTGATGGCGGAGGTATGCGCTCTGCTGAATGCCATTCTAAGTATTATTATTAATTTATTATTATTATTATTATTATTGCTGCTGTTGTTGTTGTTGTTGTTGTTGTTGTTGCATAAGGATTCATCATGTTGCAGGAATCTATAGGAAGGACTGATTTGATGCAAGGAGAGAGAGGAGGAGTTAATTTATTGAGTATTAATACCATAATTGACATTTATTTATATATTTTTTTTTCACAATACCTGTAAATAATTTTAATTTCAATGCAGAGAAAATGTTTGTTGCATAAGGGTTGATGATGTTGCAAGAGTCTAGGTAGGATGATAGTGTTGCAAGGAATGTGAGGGACCCCCATGACCACTTCACCCCGAGGAGACATTTTCCGCTTTATTAATATTATGCATCCAGTTTTTTTTTTAATTCAGTGTAGAAAATATGTGGCAAATGGATGATGTTGCAGAAGGATGGTGTTGTAGAAGGATGGTGTTGCAGAAGGATGGTGTTGATGAAGGATGATGTTGCAAAAGGATGGTGTTGTAGAAGGATGGTGTTGCAGAAGGATGGTGTTGCAGAAGGATGATGTTGCAGAAGGATGATGTTGATGAAGGATGATGTTGCAGAAGGATGGTGTTGATGAAGGATGATGTTGCAAAAGGTGCAAAAGGATGGTGTTGAAGAAGAATGATGTTGCAAAAGATGCAAAAGGATGGTGTTGAAGAAGGATAATGTTGCAAAAAGATGGTGTTAAAGAAGGATGATGTTGCAAAAGGATGGTGTTGAAGACGAATGATGTTGCAAAAAGATGGTGTTGAAGAAGGATGATGTTGCAAAAGGACTGTGTTGAAGAATGATGATGTTGCAAAAGAATGGTGTTGAAGGTGGACGATGTTGCAAAACTATGGTGTTGAAGAAGGATGATGGTGCAAAAGAATGATGTTGCAAAGATGTGGGATGATCGTAAAGTGGTGCAGTGAATGGGAGGGACCGGTTCGCCCTTTGAATACGTTCTTGCAATGGATGATCTTGCAAAAAATGTTGGTAGGATCGTAATATGTTGCAAGGGAGGAGAGGACCTGGCACAGCGGGCAAGTAAGGTGATCGTCTTTGGTTTATATTATTGTACTTGCAAAAGGTCACTCAGTGGAGGCTTTAAACAGTTGCACAAGTTGATAATGTTGCACAGATTTGGGTAGGATCGAAATGCACTGCAACGACATGATGATGATGATGATGATGACGACGATGACGACGACGAGGATGGTTAGGAGGAGAAGCATAATGATGATGATGATGCGAAACGTGGGCTGTAATATGATGCAAAGAATGGAAGGGACAGGTAATTGGCCTTACTGAAATTAATGAATAGTTCAAGCAGTTGCATACGACGATGTTGCAAAAATTGGGTTGGATCATAATGGGTTGCAAAGAATGGAAAGGACTGGTAATTAGGCAAAAACAAAACAAAAAAATAATAACTCACTGAATAATTTAAGCAGTTGCACACGATGATTATGATGTTGCAAAAGTCCCTGCAAGATCATAATGTGTTGCAATAAAGGAACGAGATTTTAAACCCCTTTAGTACGATTATGGAGCATTATTTATTTATTTATTTATTTATTTTTTTCGTTTTATTTTAAGAAAGATGTACTGATTTTTCTTTTTCTTTTTTCTTGTTTCTTGTTGGATAAAATGGTGTTGCAAAAATCAGTGTAGGATCATAATGTTTTGCAATACATTGGAGGGTCTGGTTCACTCCTGAAGTAAGACTGCTCTCGCGCGTGTGTGTGTGTGTGTGTGTGTGTGTGTGTGTGTGTGTGTGTGTGTGTGTGTTCCTTGACATTTTAATTTGGATTTGGAGAAACGCCTTGAGATTGAAAGTAATAGAAAAAAAATCCTTCATTGTAGATTGTATTATCTCCTTTTTCTATGCAGCAGTGTACCCTAGACTAAGTAAATCGTCTGGCTACTACTGCTACTGTTACTACTACTACTACTACTACTACTACTACTAAAAATAATAATGATAATGATAATAATGATAATAATAATCATCATCATCCAATACTGTGTTGCCCCATGAGGAGCGTAGGAGCCCGGGACTAGGCAAGTTGGTCCTGACATTTAAGATGAGAGCGACCAGCCTCACATCCCTGAGTGGCATTGCTTGAGCAATAAACCCCAACCATCCCTTAGATTTAAACCTACACCTGCTCAATCCGACTGGAACGCCGTAATTACCCAGTAAACCACCAGGCGCCATAATTTGGTTATATGGCTACTACCCAGCGTAGTAAATGGTTTCCTGGTGTACAGGAAACTATTTGGCTTGTCACTCAGTGTAGAGTCACCCATAGGCCGAAAGAAGAGGAAAGAAGGAAGGAATGAAAGACAGAAGAGGAAGGAAGGAAAGAAGGAAGGAAGAGAAGAAAAGACAGGCTCCCGAGAGCAGCAATACATCGAATGAGTGGATGGTGAGCGCCCCTACCTACCACCAAAGGATAATAATAATAATAATAATAATAATTAATAATAACTAAGCAGTGTTGGGTCTGGTTAGTACTTGGATGGGTGACCGCCTGGGAACACCAGATGCTGTTGGCATAACGTTGTCCCTACGTGTCAAGTGGGGTTGGTGGAGGATTAGTGCCCCTCCCTGTAAAACATTTAACTCTAAGCCTTGGCCACCCCGTTTGGGATACATGGCGTCTGGCAATGAATGAATGAATAATAACTAAAATTCATCATCATCCGGACCTCCTTTCCCACCTTAGGGCAGGGTGAGGAGTAGCAATGTCCAGACAGCTAATTGCCCAGTTCAGTTGGGCCACGCTTCCATTGACTCTTCATTCAAGCCCTCGAAACAGTATTGAAGGATAATGGGAAATTACTTCAGACCTCTTCACTACCAGAGATCCATATACAATCGTGAGGCAGTAACGATAATAAAGTTAGAAAGACACAATAATAATAAGAAGATAGAGTTATAAATGCACATTAACGAGAATAATATAAAATAGTGATAAAGACGCAGTAACGAGGGTAAAATAAAACAAAAAGCTATAAAGACAACAGCGAGAATTAAAAAAAAAAAAAAAAAAAAGTAAGGACACAGAACAGGTTAATTGTGTGGGGGTGATTGATAGTCCAGGTAGAGTCAGGGCAGCTAAGTACCGGCAGAGCGACAGGGGGTAGACAGCTTGCAACAGACAGGCTCAGGATGTTGCACGTGATAGCAATAAACAACCTGCGTGCAACAAGGGGAAGTGGAAGACAGGTGGGAGTTGTTGATAGCACTAAACTCTTTTGCTGTGAGTATTAGGCTGAGAAATATTGCAGACTGGAGAAATATTGCAGAGTGGAGATATTGCAGACTGGAGAAATATTGCAGACTGGAGCAATATTGCAGACTAGATCGTTAAACTAGACTGTGAAAGAGAGGACAATGACAAACAGTTGAGATATGTTGATAGCTTGAGAGATATTGAGAGCACTAATCTCTTTGCAACGAGTATTATAAGTTGAAAAATATTGCAGACTGGAGCACTGACTAGACTGTGCAACAAGGAGCAGTGACAGACAGATGGAAGATAGCGTGAGAGAGTAATTGCACCAAACTGTATGCAATGAGTATTAATTTGAGAAATATTGCAGCTGAAACAAATCTGCATGATGTTCGAAATGATGCCAATAGGAACTTCCGTGCAACAAGGAAAAGGAAAATTAAGAGATAGAGCACTACACATCTGTCTTGCATTGATACCAAGTACAGCAGGGTTGGGAATTTACCGCAAGCTGAAACTGAAACTAATGATGTTGCAGGTGATAGTAGTAAGCCACTTCTTGCAACATAGAGCAACAGGAGACGGGCGAAAGATGTTGATAGCAGTACACCTGTCTTTGCATGGAGTAGAGACATGGCAGAGCTGAGAATTATTGCAAAGTAAACCAGGCACTTGATGTTGCAGGCAGTAGCAATAAACAAGCTCTGTGCAACAAGGAAGAGTTGTGGGCAGTTGAGAGATGTTGATAGCACCACACCAGTCTTTGCAACGAGTTCCGAGGAGAGAAATATTGCAATATAATGTACTAAACCAGACTCTGTGCCTCTTTTCAACGAGGACAGTAATAGCGATGACATCAGTTTATTGCACATCACCAAGTTCCTTTGCATTATAGATAGGAAAGGTTGACTGATATTGCAGACTGAAGGAATTGATGATTGTACAAGTGAGAAACGTTACAGATTACAAAAACTGTTGATATTGCGCATGAAAGTTTTAATAGTGCCATCCATTGCAACGAATATAATAAACAGGAAATAGACACAGCAGAGATGAACATTGTTTGTAAGCTGAAGCAGATATTTGATGCTGCAGGTGATAACAGTAAACAGGCATATTGCAACAATGGACAAAAGGTGAATAGAGTTAGAGTTGCAACAAATATGGACGGAAAATCTTGGGAACTAAAGAAGATGGATAAATGGAATGTTGCAGGGAATACCACTGAACCACACTGCAACAAAGGACAGTAGAAAATTTGAAACAAGGGATGAGACAAGGAGAGAAGACAACGTGAGACATGGAATGAGACAAGGACAGTAGATGAGACCAATTAATCTCACAGTCTGTGCAACGAGTAAGGCAGAGAAATATTGCTGTATAAATACGCTATGTTCATTTTGCAACACTGGCAACAAAGAAGATAAGAGCTGTGACTGGCACTACCCCAAGCTCTGTTGCAAGTTGGACATTTCGGTGAGAGATACTGCAAAATAAAACAGGTACTTGATGTTGCAGATGATAGTAGTGAATTAGAATATATGCAACAGAGGGACATTGATGACAACAGTTGATAGCAGAAAACAGATATATACTTGATGTTGCAGATGATAATAGTGAATCAGTATATGCAACAGAGGTATATGGATGACAACAGTTGATAGCAGACTTGACACTTTGCAACGTGAGGTTGAGAAATATAGCAGTCCATAACAGGTTTGGTGTGGAGATGGACGCCTTCATGGGGTGGCACCGATATGAATAGACGGTGGAGCTTCCCGGTTAAACAAATGTCCCTTATTCCCCTCCTTATCCCCCGAAAAGAGGTTTAGCATGCAGTCCACTGGGTTCACGTCCAGATAAAACTAGGAATGCAACCACCACCACCACCACAACTACTACTACCACCACCATCACCACCACCACCACTACTACATTCATCTTCAGGGGTAGAAAACTATTTCAGTAATACCACTACACCAAGAGTCGAAGCCCCTCTAAAACGCCATAAGAGTTACTGATAATTTAGTACCACCAGGGGCATAGGCCAGTCACCTATCCTTGGATAACCTGACAGCAGTAGCTTGTCCTAGGGCCCCTACGCCTCACCTGGGGTACTGGGGAACTGATTTGCACTTAAACTGATGTAAATTCTCTTTGTTATTGCAGGTAAGGATGTAAATCAACGTGCAACAAGGTGGAAAAGGTTAGAGCTCTTGATTTCACCACCTGTCTGTGCAACCCAGTTAACAGGTAGGCAAGAATGAAAGATATTGCTCTATACAGAATATTTTATATTAATGCAGTTGCTAGCGGTGAAGGGAACAAGCGACATAGTGGATTGTTGAGGGCAGTAGTAACATTATTTATTATTAATATTATTATGGATGGATGGATTATTATTATTGTTGGTGGTGGTGGTTTTATTATTATTATTATTATTAATATTATTATTATTATTATTTATTATTATTATTATTTATTATTATTATTATTATTATTATTATTATTATTATTGCATCTAGTAACAGAAGGTTAGGGTGAAAAATGTTTCTAACTAAGAAATAAACCCTACTTTGCAATGGGGGACAACAGTAACCAGAGGAGAGACGTTGAATGCACTACCCATGTCCTTGCAATGAGTTCCAGGAAAGGTAACGTTGCGAATGTTGCAGACTAAAGAAAATAAACCACTTTGCAACAATGGATAGTAGTGGACAGGCGGGAGATGTTGATAGCATTATATCTGTCCTTGCAACGAGTACGGAACACGACGGGGTTGATCTATTGCAAATTAACGAAAATAAACCCTTGTTGCAACACGGGAGATGAGATAGCAACATGGAAGAGTAGACAGGTGGGGCCAGGTGTTAGCACTACACGTTACACCTGCCTGTGCAATGCATGCAGGAGAAGGTAAAGCTGTAAAATATTGCAAAGTAAAGTAAGTGTATACATGATGTTGCATATGACAGAAATGATAGCAGTATAAAGTGTTCTTGCAACAATGGGCAGGGAAGATAGGTGAGATTGAAAAAAATATTGCCAAGTAAAGGTGGTTACTTGATGTTGCAAATGATAGCAGTACAAAGCCTTCTTGCAACATTGGGCAGTGAAGATAGGTGGGAAGAGTTGATGGCACTTAACTGTACTCTGCAACGGGTTCTCTCAGTTGAAGAATCTGCAAATTAAAGCAGATACTTGTTGATGTTGCAGGAGATTGCAATAAACAGCTTTCGTGCAACAACGGGCCGTGGAAAATGTAAAACTGGTTGAGAACAGCACTGATCACGAAACCCCTTTGTAAGAACTAATAGACAGGCAAGACTGAATTATATTGCAAGTATTAAAATAGATACTGAGATGTGGTTGCAAGCGATAGCACTGTTGCAAGAGATGACACTGTTGCAAGCGATTTCATTGTTGTAAGCGACAGCACTTGTAAGCGATGACACTGTTGCAAGCGATGGCACTGTTGTAAGCAATGGCACTGTTGCAAGCGACATCACTAAGCCATATCGTGCAGTAGTCGATAGGCAGATAAGATTAAGAGTACTGCAAGGTCTTCATTGATACTGACAGTGCTTATGAAACCCCGCAGCACCAATAAATAGACGCGTAGATAGAGAAGGAACACTGCAAATAGCCACTTAAATGGGAATGCACAACCTAGCCTCGGTGCCCTACGCTCCACAGGGGGTCATTTGAGATTGGCTGCAACCATGTACTACTCCGGACACTAATATCAACCCACTTCCGTACGATAAATAAAGGGAGAGTGAACAATACCTTTTGAAACCTCCTGATGTACTCCTCGGATCCTAGCCAACTTTTCAGGATAATGTATAAGAGTGTCATAATTGTTCGTCTCATAAGTGAAGCGATATTCCACAGTGCAGTTGTATCTTTATGTTGCAGTTGATGGCATTTACATAGTTTTTGCAACGAGAAAGATGGGAGATTGAGAAATATTGCTTATACTTCTACAGATATACACAGGGGGGACGAAATATTGCAAGTAATAGAGTAAAATTCTTGATGTTGCAGTTAAAAGCAATAAAAGACCCTTTGCAACGATAGCGGGGCGAGAATGAGAAATATTGCAAATAATACTACGCATATATACAGATAAAAATGAAAATACTACCGATAGTAAAGTAAAATTCTTGATGTTGCAGTTAAAAGCAGTAAAACAACTCTTTACAACAATAGCCGGGGCGAGATTGAGAAATATTGCAAATAATACTAAAGCTCGAATACTGTCAGCACACAGGATGGGGGTCAGCACTGTGCAACATGGCGGAGGATTGCTAATGTTGCAGATAATGGCCATAAATCCGAGCTGAACGCAACGGATGGTAATAGCAAAAGTTAGGGAATGGAGTACCGTAGCGAATTATAGTTAAATCATGCAACAATATGCAACACACATAAAGGGTTGTTAAATATTGCAAACACAGGCTATAAATTCAGCACCGTGCAACAACAACACAGTGGCGGTAGCAACAGATGGGGTGTGAGCAGGGGGAGGGAGGGGGAGAGAATGGATGAGGTAGGATGGGTGTGGGAGATGAAGAAGAGGAGGGGGTGAGGAATGGGTGTGGTAGAGGAAGTGTGTTTAGCAGAGGAGGTGAGGGTGAAGCATGGGCAAAGGAAGTGTGTTTAGCAGAGGAGGTTAGGGTGAGGCAAAGAAAATGTGTTTAGACAGGGGAGGTGAAGGTGTGCCTGAGGAAGTGTGTTTAGACAGGGGAGGTGAGGGTGTGCCAGAGGAAGTGTGTTTAGACAGGGGAGGTGAAGATGTGCCAGAGGAAGTGTGTTTAGACAGGGGAGGTGAGGGTGTGCCAGAGGAAGTGTGTTTAGACAGGGGAAGTAAGGGTGTGCCAGAGGAAGTGTGTTTAGACAGGAGAGGTGAGGGTATGCCAGAGGAAGTGTGTTTTGACAGGGGAGGTGAGGGTGTGCCAGAGGAAATGTGTTTAGACAGGGGAGGTGAGGGTGAGGCAGGGGCAAAGGAAGTGTGTATAGGCAGGGGAGGTGAGGATGAGGCAAGGGTGTAGTAGAGGCGTTGTAGAAAAGATACTGGTATGCCACGGTATATGGGGAAGTAGAAGAGGTATGGGTGGGGGTAGGGGGCATGGCAGGGAAGGTGACATGAGTGTGTTTGAGAGATGATGGTAGTGAGGCGAGGAAAGTGTGGTTGAGACTGAAATGTAGTAGTGTCGATGAAAGTAAGACAAGGGTGTGACAGAGGAGGTGTGGTTGGAGCAGGTGAGGTGGAGGTAAAGCTGCAGTGTGGTAAAGGAGGTATGGTTAGGCAGGACAAGTGAGGGTTGGGTTGGGTGAGTATCGATGAAGCAAGGGTGTGGTAGAATAGTTGAAGGTGATACAAAGGGAGTGTGGGTGAGGCAGGGGTTAGGTTTAGGAGGTGCAGGTGAGGCATGTTTGTGGTGCAGGAGGTGTGTGTGAGAGAGGTGAAGTGAGAGTGAGGTAGGTGTGAGATAGAGGAGGTGTGAGTGAAGCAAGAGTGTGGTAAATGAAGTGTGGATGAGGCAGAGATGTGAAGATGAGGCAGGGGTGGGGATGAGGAGGTGAGAATGAGGCAAGGGTAGGAATAGAGGTAAGGATCGGGCAGGGATGTGGAGAGGATGAGATGAGATGAGGCAGGGGATGGAGAAGGATGGGTGGGGGGGGTGAATTTCAGGGAATGCAACACTAGTGCAACATAAACGTGCAACCGTTAGTGGTGCATTGCAAAGTTTTAGCGTTGCAAATCTTATAGCCATCTAAGGCGTAGCAGTTGCCCTTATCAGACGTGGAATTTTACACGCACGCACGCACGCGCGCGCACACACACACACACACACACACACACACACACACACACACACACACACACACACACACACACACACACACACACACACACACACACACACACACACACACACACACACATTCTCTCTCTCTCACCCCACCTTTCACCCTCTTCATCACTTCTGTAATTCCTCTCTGCTTATCATCCTCAGTCTTCTCCCCCTCTTTCTTCTCCACGCTTTCTCTTTCCCTTTTGTTTCCTCTCTCTCTCTCTCTCTCTCTCTCTCTCTCTCTCTCTCTCTCTCTCTCTCTCAATTCTTCCGTCCCATTTCCCTCTTTCTCCTCCTCTTCCTCTTCCATCACACAGCAGGGCTTTATCCTTTGCCATTCTGTGTCCTCCCGTTTCCGTTCCGTTGATAGAGAGAGAGAGAGAGAGAGAGAGAGAGAGAGAGAGAGAGAGAGAGAGAGAGAAACTTAAATTTTTTCACTCCACATTTCACTGTTTCTTTTTCTTCCTCTCGCTCACCTCACATTTTTTTTCTCATCCTCTTACCTGTTTTCATTCTTTTAAATATTTCTTTGCACTTCGTCTTTGCAACATCTATCTATCTGTCTGTCTATTTGTTCCTCCTCCTCCTCCTTCTTTCTCTTTAAGCTATTTTCCCCCTTTTTTCCCTTCCGTTAGTATTTCCTCATTCTTCCATCCTATTCCCTCATCCCTCTGTCCCATATTTCTCCTCCTTCCCATCCACTTTTCCGATTTATGTCTCTTTACTTTTTCTTCCAACTTTTCGTTTCTCACATATTCGTCTCTCTCTCTCTCTCTCTCTCTCTCTCTCTCTCTCTCTCTCTCTCTCTCTCTCTCTCTCTCTCATTTTGCCATACACATCTTTATTATTCCTCTTTCTGCCTTTTTTATATTTTTTTCCAAATATTTAAATCTGTTTCTGTCATATATCTTCTGTCTTTTCTTTATATTTTCCCCTTTCTCTTACCCCTCACCCTCCCATATCGCTTCCCTCTATCTTTCCTTCTTTCCCACTTTCACTCCCTTCTTTTCCCCTCCATGTCTCCTCTCTCCTTCCTCACGTTCACCTCCTCTTTCTCTCCATACGTATCTCCCTCACCTCATCGCTCCGTCCTCCTCCCTCCCTCTCGCTTCGTCTTCCCTCCATCCCTCTTTCATAACTTCATTTTTCCTCTTCCATGTCACCTCCTTTCCATTTTCCTCCCTCTTGCCTCCTTGCCTTCCTTTCTTGGTATTTATGTCCTTCCTTTCTCACTCCTACATTTTCCTTCCTATCTTCCTTCTTCCATCGTTATTATCCTTTTCCCTCAGACTCGTTTCTTTCCCATCTTCTCTCTCCCTCCCTCCCTCATTCTGACTCCAGCTTCACTCCCCCTTTCCTCCATATCTCCCTGTCTCCCATTTTTCTCCCCTCCTTCCCTCCCCCTCACCCCTCGCCCCTCTACACCCTTCCCCCCTCCCAGGCCATAAATTTCCCAGCGTGGTTAAGGATCTGCCCCTCTGTATGGGACCTCCCGCCTCCCTTCATCCTACACTTTAATTTTCCTCGCCTGTGTGTGTGTGTGTGTGTGTGTGTGTGTGTGTGTGTGTGTGTGTGTGTGTGTGTGTGTGTGTGTGTGTGTGTGTGTGTGTGTGTGTGTGTGTGTGTGTGTGTTTTACTGCAGTGAAATACCACCACATTAATCCTGAATAAGAAAACCGTAGCATGTATCCAGTGTGAACGGTGGGCCTTAGTGCCAAAGTGGTGACTGGTGAAGGACTGCGACACCGAGGGCAGCTGGGAATCAAGGGAATGAACTGCATTATAGTAAGAGTCGGGAAACAGAGACGCACGACTGTCGGCATATGTACAAATTATCCCCATTACGAAAAATTATGAAACGGTGAACACTGACTTTCAAAACTCAGTGGAATTGCTATTAGAGATTAACAGTATTTTCAGAATAGTTTGTACGCATATCACATCGTTTCGACCAAAAATTATGGCTGATATTATTGTATGCAACTGCACAGGATTCGTGTGTTTACAGAAGATGTGTTTGTAGTAATGAATGTGTCGTGATAGCACATGAGGAGCCATCTGTTGGTGGGGGAGAAAACCTCGAAAATGACCTTTCCATGAGGAGGGGGGAGTACGGAGGGGGAGGGAGAGGGGGGCGAGGGAAAGTGAACAGGGGACAGGAAGAGAGAGGGTTGCCAAGATCTGGGAAAGAGAGAGGGAGAGAAGGAAAGAGGGTAACGATCGAGGAGTTCATAATAGGAAAGATGGTAAGGAATGGGGAGTGAGTGGATGGTGAGTGGACAGGGAAACGTGGAGGGGGGAAGGGATGTGGGAAGTCTACGAGATGGGAAGGGAGAGTGGGCTAGTAAGGAAGAATAGGGGAAGAGCAGAGGGGAGCGTGGATTAGGGGGGTAAGAAAGGAGGGATGGGAGGGGGTAAGGAGGGGAGAGGTATGGAGAAATGGGATAAGAGTAGGTGGAGAATAAGAAATTGGGAAATGGTAGGAGAGAGAGAGAGAGAGAGAGAGAGAGAGAGAGAGAGAGAGAGAGAGAGGTGATTGCGGGGAAGGGAGAGATTGAGGGAGGCGTAAACTGTCTGGGCATTATTTTTCCCTCTCGCTTTCCTGACTGGCTTCGGTGAGAGAGAGAGAGAGAGAGAGAGAGAGAGAGAGAGAATTTTAAAAGGATTTTATTATTTCTGTAGAGATAGGGATAAACCAGGAGATGAAGAAAATTATGGAGAGAGAGAGAGAGAGAGAGAGAGAGAGAGAGAGAGAAAACGAGACAAACAGCAAAACCAGACCACGAGAAACCCTCCCCAACCACCCACTGCGACCAACAGACTTACACCCAGACCAGTCACTCCGTCACTTGACCACCACCACGACACCCCACCCAACACCACCCTAACCCTCCCCACCACACAAGGCCCGAAATCCACCCACGCCCGCCCGCAATTCCGCCCTTACGTCCCACCCGCCTCCCAACTCCATCCGGCCCCGAACGCCAAGAGTCATTTCACGAGGAACGTTTGTCAGGTTCAGGGGTGGCCGTATCCATAAACGTTCTCCACCCGTATGCGTAAACGTTCTTGGGCTTGAGTTGTACGTAGAAATGCTCGTTAATTCCTCTGTCGTCACTCACAGGCACCTGAAAGTTTTGAGTCGTGTGGGAGTAAATGTTCAAGTGAAAAATATAGTAGTGATTCTGTATAATAATTTTTTTGTATAATTTTGTATGCTGTAAAATTAACCTTTTCATCACTAAGGGTCTCTCGTAAGCTGGATGAAATTGTCTGACGTTAACGTGAAGACATAAATCGCGTCCTCTTGATGGAGAAATTAACCCGAAATGAAAATGAGAAAGCCCTCACTTTATTTTGGGATTCAAGATGACTTATAAATACTTCCTCAGGTCCACAAAAATATATATCGTAAACAGATCGCATGGACATAGAAAGAGGGGAATAGAGAAGACCTAGGTTGGAGCTTTAAGGCTTTATTTTCTGAATCGTTTCGGGCTACACAGAACCCATCCTCAGGTTCTGTGTCCCCGAAACGGTAAAGTAAAGAATTCAATCCCTAACCTGTGTCTTAAACCTGTTTCTCTGTCCCACCCAGCATTTTCAAGGAAGACGTAATTATATCTGAGAGCCATTTAGGAGCCTTTGTGAATACTCTGCCTCCATGTTGAGAATGAAGGGCCTCGACACACGGGGCGGGATAATGAGCTCCTTCCCCCTCGCTAAGATAAATACGGGTTGCGGGGGAGCGTTGTGTGTCGCGCCGGGGGAGGTGGCGGCCACGCTACGGGGGGCCGCCATGCTACACCTGCGGGGGGGAGGAGGCAGGGTAGGAGTGTAGAGGGAGGGTGGATGTAAGGGAGACGATATGGGTAGGGGTGGTTAGAATATGTTGATGATGATGATGATGTGGTGGTGGTGGTGTGGTGGTGGTGGTGGAAACTGATGATTTTCATGATGTGACAAGCATGACAGTCTTGATAATTAGATGGATATGATTAGGCAGATATTCTTTGGTGTTTGTACTTTTTTCATCCATTACGGAAGTTCAGGGTAAACTTCGTATATATATATATATATATATATATATATATATACACAGAGAGAGAGAGAGAGAGAGAGAGAGACTCTCTTCAAAAGGGAGAAAATTACGAAAGGCAAAGGGCAGGAGGGAGGTAAAGGATCCAGCTTGTTAGACATAGTGAGATAATGGATGGGGAGCTGGAGGGGGTGAATGAGAGGGCTAAGGAAGGGGATAAAGGGAATGGGGAGGCGAGGGAGGGGAGTGAGTGAGAGGAATAGGGATGATTGGAAT
>NC_136998.1:38093651-38146151 GCF_032717465.1 Coenobita brevimanus | reverse complement strand
CCCCTCCTGAACCCCCCACCCATCCCCCTCACCCTATCCAACTCAGCCTATCCTCCATTCGTCCTCTACACCCCATTCCCCTTAATCCATCATCCTCACCCCATCTCCCACCCATCCCTCTCACCCAAAATCCCACCCATCCTCCTCACCCCGTCCCCCACCCATCCTCCTCACCCCATCTCCCATTCATCCACCTCATTGTAAGTCCTAAACCTCCACCCCCATAATTTTATCACTTTTCTCTTTCTTTCTTTTTTTTTCCATTTCTCTCTCTCTCTCTCTCTCTCTCTCTCTCTCTCTCTCTCTCTCTCTCTCTCTCTCTCTCTCTCTCACACACACACACACACACACACACACACACACACACACACACACACACACACACACACACACACACACACACACACACACACACACACACACACACACACACACACACACACACACACACACACACACACACACACACACACACACACACACACACACACACACACACACACACACACACACACACACACACACACACACACACACACACACACACCGTTACCTGTGCAAACTGAGACGCTGGGATAAAATTAATGAATGTGTGACGCTTGTTCTCTTGTTCTTTTGTGACGCTGTTCTTCTGCCCTGTTCCTGTGACGCAGTTCTATCGTAACATCCTTAAAGCTGTGTTCCGGGTGGTATACTAGCACCTTAGCACAACTTACGGAGCGATTTAGTTTGTATATTATACTAACATTCCCTTATCTTTTTTTTTTTTTCATATCAGACGGACTTTTCATCAGTATCATACAACTATAATGTGGAAAATAAATCACTTTGGATGGGGTGTTACGACATCCCTTAGAATACCCGACCCTTGTTGATAGTTCCTTCGTGACCTTAATTCTGTGATGTATTTCTGCCCTTTGTGACGCTATTTCTGCCCTTTGTGACGCTATTTCTGCCCTTTGTGACGCTATTTCTGCCTTTTGTGACGCTGTTTCTGCCCTTTGTGACGCTATTTCTGCCTTTTATGACGCTGTTTCCGGTGTGCCTTTGTGTTTCTGCCTGGTGTTGTTTTTGTTGGGGTCGGTGGGTGTGTGGACTGGGAAACATTGTACACTTTCACCTCCACACCTGCATTTCACATTGCCTTAATATCACGCTCTTGTGGGAAGGGGAGGAAGAGGGGGGGAGGAAGAAATGATGTGGGTGAGGGAGAGGGGAATTGCGGATTGATGTGTGGGAGGGGCAGAGAGTGGGAACGGGGATTGGGGCACTGACGTGCGGGGAGAGGGAGAGAGGGAGGGTAGGGGATTGAGGGTATTGATGTGAGGGAAGAGAAGAGAACGGGAGAGAGAGAGAGAGAGAGAGAGAGAGAGAGAGAGAGAGAGAGAGAGAGGTTACGAAGGAAAATGATTATCACCCTATTTTTTTCTCTTTACTAGTGCTAGCTTTTACTATCGCCCATTTAATCTCGTCTCACAGTCATCTTTAACCTCTTCCAGTTCAGGTAATGGCCAGGTGTAGCCCTGTTGAAGAATACAAGCAACCTAGGAGACTCATACCTCATAACTAAGACATATTTCACGCAGCCATTACTAAAATACTGAAGTGATACGAGTGATCCAATTCCCTCAGATGAAAACACTTTAATTTCAGGGTTTTGTAACAGCAAGATTTCAGTTCAGGTCGATTTTTGGCTGCACTGTACTGGTTTTACACTAACCTTGCCTATAATTGCTGTCTCTCCATCTTAAATGCTAGATTATAATACTAGACAACTACTAGACTATGAGGCTAGTCATGAAGAAGTGCTGTAGAATGAATGTAGAGCCATACCATTGTCTTTTTCCAGCAGTGAGCAATGCGAAATAAACCACAAATGAACGAGAATCTGGGCCAAGTTATTGTGAAAGACCTAGAGTTCAAACAGCTTGGTTTTTATTTTCATATTTGTAAGTATATTATCGCCATATTCCTTTTCCCCTTTCTAGCTCTCTCACTCCCTATCACCCCAGGCTCTCTCTTCATCACAGTGATCTCTCTCCTTATCACAGTGGTCTCTCTCCTTATCACAGTGGTCTCTCCTTATCCTCGCATTCACTCTCCTTATCCTCGCGTTCCTGGTTGACGTTCGCTCCTTACCCATCTGCCGGACCGTCAACCACAGGAGCCAATCGCTGCCGTATCGCTCAATCTCTGGAACTTGTTAACGAAGGGAGATAAGCGCTGGGTTGGCCAGGCTGACGAAGGGTAGGGACAGAGAACGTAGGATAAGAACGTAGATAAGAACGTAGGTAGAGAGGAAGTATAGATGCAGCCGGTTTTTGGAAAGGGGGGGGTGAATAGATAGTTACCAGGCCGTTCAGTACTAGTAAGGAATTCATAGGTGACATGGACAGTTCGAAGAAAAAAATTAACCAAAAATAAAGAGAGAAAATGTGATAATTATTTGACGTTAGGCTGCCCCCGCCCCAACACACGTAGAAGGCCCCCTAGGAGAACTGGTTATTATTGGGCGTCAGCAATTAGGGTGGAGGTGGGCAAGGGCGTCGGCGATCGCTCTTAATATCCTGTTTCTTGTCTCGCTTCTCGCTTTATGGGGCAGCCTGGGCCACTTACACCTTCGTTAGCTTCTTAGTTTTTTCTTCTCTTTCTCCTTAATTCCCCCCCCCCCCGCCTTCACCTGTCGATTTTTCCTACTTTCACCCTTTTTCTTCATTCTTCTTCCTTCCGCATTCTTCCTTTTTTCTTTCTTTCTCTTTCTTCATTCTTTCTTTCTTTATTTTCCTTCCTCTTTCTTCATTCTTCCCTTGTTAACCTCTTATTCTTTTTCTTTCATTCTCCTTAACTTTTTCTCTCGCTTTCTTCTGTCGATTTTTCTTCTTCATTCGTTAACTCTCTGTCTGTCTGTCTGTCTGTCTCTCTCTCTCTCTCTCTCTCTCTCTCTCTCTCTCTCTGTGCCCTCACTACCTAATTCTTTTCCTCCCTTGTTTTGTATCGTCTCAGCATTTTTTTTTCTCTTCTTCCCTCTTCATATCCCTTTTTCATTTTATTCTTTAATCTCTTGTTCGTTCTCTATCGTTCCAGTTTTTTTTTTTTAACCCTCTTCTGTCTTTATCGGTCTATTTTCTTCATCTTCGTCCTCATTATCTACTTTTTATCAGTTCTTTCTTTCTTCTTGTTCCATCTGCTGCTTCCTACCTTCATTGCTGTATTATTTTATCTTTTCATTTCCGTTTCATCATGTCTTGTGCCTTGTCCTGCTACCTATCATGTTTCTTACTTCTCCTCTTCTTCCTTCTCCCTCCTCCTCCCAAACCGGCTGAATTTTCTTTTTTTTGTCCTCCTTGTTTATCATCACGATCTGTCTTTTCTCCCCTTTCCATCTTCCTACCTGTATCGGTAAACTTTTCTTTCTTTTCTCGTCTTTTTTGTCTTTCTTTCTCCTTTTAGCATCTTAGGTTGTCTTTTTCTTATTGAACTTCTCATCCTCTCTCTCCTTCTCGATATTCCAACGCGTTACATTATTTTTTTCCCTTCCTACTCCCTGTCATTATCATATTTGTCCTTTTCTCCCAGTCCTTTGTAATTTTCTTTATATTTCCTTTTATCGTTTTCTGCCATGTTTATCATCTCCCTTTTTTATCCTCTTACATCGCTTTAATTTTACGATTTTCATTTTTTTTTTTTTTTTTTTTTTCCTGTCTTCCTTTCCTTCCTTCCTTCTCCTCGTCCCACTTAAGAATTCTTGTTCATTATTTTTTTTTCCACTTTCCATCTCTTATCTCCCTTTTCCTGCCTTCATCTTTCCTTTCCTTTCTCCTTTCTCCAACCCCCCCTCTTTTCTCAATCTCCTCCCACCTCCTTACCCTCTGCTTCCTCATAACCCTCTCCTCACCCGTCTCCCTCCTTACTCTGTCAGGCTCTCTCTTCTCTTCTTCTTCTTCCCCCTCCATCTCTCCCTCCTGAGTCTTTCCACTACCTCCCCCTCCCTTACCTCCAGTCTCCCTCCTCTACCTCTCCTTTTCATATTGTCTCCTTAACCCACTCCATTTTTACCTCTCCTCATCCCTCCCTCCCTACACACCTCTCTTATTTCCGACTCCTCCATCCCTCCCGCCTTAAACCCTCTCCCCCTCCTTACTTTGTCCTCCCTCCAACCATCATTCTTTCCTCTCTCGCCTCTCTCCTTTCATACCGTCCTCCATCCCTCCCTCCCAGCACTCCTTCCTCCTCCAACCATCCACGTTTCCTCTTCACTTTCCCTCCACCCTCCTCTCCTACCTACCCGATTCCCTCCCTCAACTTGTCTTCCCTCCTTTCCTTCCTCCCTCCATCCCTCCAGCCATCCTTTTCTCTCTTTCCCCCTCCTGGTTTACCTACCCTTGTCATCCCTTCTTTCCTGCCTCCTTCCATCCCCTCCCCCCAGGCTCCCCTGTCCTCCAACCATCCTCTTCCCCTCCTTCCTGCATTCCCACCTACCTCCATTCCTCCCTCATCTTCTCTTCCCACTTTTCCTGCTCTCTACATTTCTTGCTTCTCCCACCATCCCTCCTCCTCCCTCCTTTCCTCCCTCCCAAGCCCCTCCACCACTTCTCCTCCTACAAGGGCCAAGACAAGAGAGAGAAACTGACCGCCTCTCTTATCGATTCATCTCCCCCGCCTCGCACTTATATCCCAGTAGGAATTAAGCCTTCAGTGCTAATTTCCCGGGCGGTGTTTAGGAGGCCCGGCCGGGGAGTTGAAGGTAAACATGAAGTTCCGCGGTCATTAGCGACTGGGAAGATGCGACCCACGTACGGCCGTCGAAGGTGAGGTGTGGAGAGAGAGAGAGAGAGAGAGAGAGAGAGAGGGAGGGAGAGGAAGGAACCAGGCCCATCCCTCCTCTTATTTCCCACAACCAGCGATTTTCACCTGCTAATTAATGGCAGGTGTTGACCTTTGGGATCCCAGCAATTAAAGTTGGATGGATTAGTTCCCCCTCCGCCTCACCTAACAATCGCCAGCAATCAGGGCCTAATATTGTTACCAACTAGCCTACGGTCACAATCACCTTCGCATCCAGGTACCATTTGGTTAATCTGTGAGTGTGTGATTTTACCTGTCTGATTCTCTCTCTCTCTCTCTCTCTCTCTCTCTCTCTCTCTCTCTCTCACTTTGGACATCATTAAAACCCACAGGTATTTAAGAGACCTTTACCTTACACGTGTTTGGCAGCTTTGCATTTTATCCACTGACATTTCACCACACCAATTAACTCTTCGATTAAGTTTCTCTCTCTCTCTCTCTCTCTCTCTCTCTCTCTCTCTCTCTCTCTCTCTCTCTCTCTCTCTATCTGTCTCTGTCTCTCTCTCTAACAATGCCTTTTCATGACTGTGCAAACTGAAGGGCGAAATTGCATATTGAAGTGCATTGCAGAGTGGTACTTGCATGGAGCTTTGGTAAGTGGATGCTCTCTCTCTCTCTCTCTCTCTCTCTCTCTCTCTCTCTCTCTCTCTCTCTCTCTCTCTCTAAACTATTGGTCCTCATTGTTTTGCCCTTCCTCTTTTCCTCTTCACTCTCTCTTTTCTTTTTCATGTTTTTTAAATCCTATTTTTCCCCAAATCATTTTTCTACTTTTTCCAGTCTCTTTACTTCTAATGCCTTTCATCCTTATTTTCTTCCTCTTTCACTTTTCCTGCTTCATTTTGGGGTGTATTTTTCTGCACTTTTATTTTTCTATACCTTCCTCACATCTCATCATTTCCTTGCACATCATGTTTCCTGTACCAATGTTTTTTTCTTTGGTTTCTTTTTATGTTTTTCTCTTTTTCCCTTCTCTTTCGTTATTCCCTATTCTCCTTTTTATTTTTTTCTTCTTGTTTCCTTTTCCCGCCCAACTCTAGCAATTTCCTCTCTCTTCTCTCCCCTCCGTTCTTTCCTCCTCCTCCTCCGTACCACAACCTCCTTCCTCCCTCCTCCTTCATACCACAACCTCCTCCTTCCCTCCTCCGCCATATATTCCCCTCCTCCCTTCCCATTACATCCTTTTCTCTCTTCCTCCTATTTCTTCTCTAACGGCGTCTTCTTTTTTCCATTCTTCCACCTTTCTGTTCTCTTCTTCCTTCCTTCCTTCCTTTCCTCTCTTCAGTTTTCCGTCCTTATCTTTTTTACTTTCATGCCATTCTGATGCCTTCCTCTCCTCCAGTCTTCGTGTCCTCCCTCTTCCTTTCCAGTCTTCCCTCTTTCCCTCCAGTCTTTCCGATTTTCCTCCAGTCTTTCCTCCTTCACTCCAGTCTTTCCTCTTTCCCTGCAGTCACTAGTACATCCTTCTTCTCCTTCCCTTCTCCCCACACATCCCTCTTTCCCCCCCCTCTCCTTCCATTACCTCCACCTCCCTTCATTTCTCAAGTCTTTGGTCCTCGTCATCAGTCTTTCCTCCTTCCCTCCAGTCTTTCCTCCTCTCTTCCAGTCCTCTTCTTTCTGCCTCTCCTCCAGTTCTCTCCTTTCCTTCTCTCCTCAAGTCTCCTTTCCTTTCCTCCAGCCCTTCTTTTTTCCCCCTACCTCTTTCCTCCTCTCTTCCTAGCACTCCCAGGCAAGAGAAGAACCCCAATAACCCTCCATCAGGATAGTCTTCTCCCTCCTCTTTCCTCCAGTCTTACCTCCCTTCCTCCTGTCTCCTTTCCTCTCATTCTGCCATCCCTCCTCTTTCCTTCAGTCTTACCTCCCTTCCTCCTGTCTCCTTTCCTCTCATTCTGCCATCCCTCCTCTTTCCTCTAGTCTTACCTCCCTTCCTCATGTCTCCTTTCCTCCCATTCTGCCATCCCTCTTTGCATTGCCCTACATAAAAAATTCCTCCATTCTCCTACTTTCTTGTCTTGTCCGTAATTCCCTCCTCCCTTCCTCCTGTCTCTCTCCCGTCTTTCCTCCTTTCCTCCCGTCTCTCCCGTCATTCCTTCTTTCCTCCCGTCTCTGTCCCGTCTTTCCTCCTTTCCTCCCGTCTCTATCCCTTCTTTCCTCCCGTCTCTATCCCAGCGTTCCTTCCTCTATGGTATTCCTTATTTCAGCCCCTTAGGTCTCCCTGCCTCCCCACGTATTCCCTTCCCTCCTCAGACTTCCACTCACTATCCCCCTTTCCTTTCCTCCGGCTTTTCCACCTTTACATTTCTCCTCTGCACGTGTCCCCTCCACTCCTTCTCCTCTGCACTTCTCTCCACTTCTTCTCTTCTGCATTTCTCCTCTCCACTCCTTCTCTCCACTGCTCGTCTTCACTCTTCCTCTCCTCTTCTTCCTCGCAGCTCATCCTCTCCACATGAAAAGGACGAGGCCCCCCTCTCCCCTGCACCTCTTCATCAAACCAGTCTTCCTTCTTTTTTTTCGACTTCTTCCTTCCTTTCCTTATTCCTCCTTTGCTATCCCTGTCTTATACCCATATAATGAGTGTGCTTCTTCTTTTGTATGTTGTATTCCTTTCCTTTCGTTAATGGTTATCGTATCTTCTTCCTTCCTTCTCCCTCTCCTTCCATCCAGTCTTCCTTCCTGCCTTCCCTTCTCTTCTTAGCTTTTCCTTCTTCCGTCCGCTCCAGCCTTTCTTCCCTCCTTCCACTCCTCCAGCCTCCTCTTTCCCACCAGTCCTCTCCTTCCCTCCGGTTCCATCCACTCCTCCAACCTTTCCTCCCTCCACTCCTCCAACTTTTCCTCCCTTCCTTCACTCCTCCAGTCCCCTTCTTCCCCCCCAGTCCCTCCTTCCCGCCCTACACTCCCCACAAGAAGAAGTAGAAGAGAAGGAATGGGAGAGTCCCCCCGCCCCATAACCCTCCATCAAGGCAGATAAGGAATGAAACATAAGGGGCCATTCTGGAGGGTTGCCGATGCTGTAGCCGCTGCAATAACAAGGCCTCGGTATTGCCCGCCACTGCGTAAGAGAATATCCCTCTCTTGAGTAATACAGTCGTAAGCTCGCCCTCCAAATTGCCAGTCTTGTGCGAACCCCCGATTTGCTTTCATCTTCCGGAATTTTGGCCAGACGGTAACGACCACCCCGGGCGAAGGAGCTCTTTCTCTTTCCCTCTCCCTCCCTCTTTCCCTCCCTTGTCCCTCTCTTCCCCTCTTTCGCCTTCTTTCCTCATCGTCTCTCTTTCTCTCCTTTCCCCCCTTTCCCATTGTCATCCTGCTTTGTCTCCTCCTCTCTTATCAACTTTCACTTCCTCTGTTTTCCTTTATCCCAGCATCTTGTTTCCCCTCTCTACATCTTACCATTTTCATCCCCATTCATATCCATTTCTCTCTCTCTTTACATTTCCATGATCCCTTCCCTCTCTCATTTACTACCCATCTCCCTCACTTTCTCTCTTCTGTCTTTGCTCCCTGTAGTTTCCTCCATCCCCATTTTTTTTTTTTTTTTTTTTTTTTTTACCTACCGGCGTCAGTCATTTCCTCTACTTTTTTCTTCGCGTCTCCTCTTTCCTCTCATCAAACTCCTCCCTCTTTCCCCTCCCCTCCCCCCCCTCCCCTCCCCATCCCCTCTTTCAGTAGTTTGAAGCCTGGATTGTGTAGGTTTATGTGTATAGGAGTGATGGCCCCGGCGGAGGTCTTGTGGGAGGGGAGGGGAGGGGAGGGGAGGGGAGGAGAGGAGAGGAGAGGAGAGGAGAGAGGGAGGGGCTGTGGTATAGTACACTGGGTAGTTTGGATAGGGATAGGAGAAGTGGAGACAGAATGGGGATGGAAGGAATATTTCGATTGGGAAGGGAGTTGGATGGGGCTGGGATGGAGATGGAAGGGGTAGTTGGATGGAGGTGGGATTGCTGGTAATGGAGCAATGAAATGGGTGGAAACGTAGTGGGATGGGGATGGTATGGGAAGGAGCAGTGGGATGGGACTGTCTGCTTGCTTGATGGAATTGCTAGAGAGAGAGAGAGAGAGAGAGAGAGAAAGGATGCATCATACCAGTTGGGAAGGAGAGATGGAAGGTCAGTTGAAGAGGGAGGAAAGATGGGAAGAGTGGAGGAGTCAGTGGAGGGAGGGAAGAGAGATTGGGAGAGAAGAAAAAGGAGGAAGAGGGAGTGGGAAGAGCCAGTTTGGAGGTGAGACCTGGAGGGACAAGGAGGGAGGAGTAAGAGAGGAGGAGGAGACTGGGGAGAGAAAGAACAGAAGGAAACCAAGGGGGAAGAAGGAACAGATGGAAGGAAAGAGCAAGGAAGAGCGACAGGAAGATCAAATAAGAAGAATGTCTAAGAAGAGGAAGGGGAGAAGGGGGAGGGAGAATGGAAGGACGAGGAGAAGGAGAAAGAAGAAAGGAAAGAGTGTGGAAATGAACAGCGAAAAGAATGCACAAGAAGAAGGAAGAAAAAGTTAGGATCAAGAGGGGAGAGAAATACATACCAAAATGAATTCTTGTGACTGACAAAGGTGGTACGAGAATAATTCAGGGCGGGTTGCGAGGTGCGAAACAGGTAACTCAAGATGAAGATTAAGTATGTGAGAATGGACGCTGAGAGGTTCAAGATTGTGGTGTCAGGAGTGAGGAGAGGGAGGGGGGGAGAGATAGAGGAGGGGGAGAGATGGAGGAAGAGGGGGAGGTTGTGTGTCAGGTGTGAGGATAGGGAGTGGGGAGAGATAGAGAAGGAGAGGTGGAGGAAGAAGGAGAGGGATATGAGAGGTGGAGGAGGAGGTGGAGAGACAGAGAAGGAGAGATGGAGGAGGGGAAGGGAGAGAGAGAGAGAGATGGAGGAGAAGGGGGTAGATGGAGGAGGAACTGCAATGAAGAGATAATCAGGCGAGTGTTGTCCAGATTACTTTATTACCTGCCATAAACTGAGTGTAGTAGCCATTACTTTTTCTTCCAGTATTCTCGAGAGTGTTTTATATACCTGTTAAATAAAGTAAGTGCAGTCACCGTTCTTCTTCTTCTTATAATCTTAGAACCTGGTGTAAATTAAGGGCAGCCATCTTAATCTTCCTTCTAATTATCATGAAACTTTCTGGTGTTAATTTACGGTAACAACCATTTCTTATGCTCGTAATAATCTCGCACCTGTATTACCTGATTGTAAGTGGAGCAACCCTTACTTTGCTTGTAATCTTAAAACTCTGTTCATTGTCATCAACATCATTATCATCATCATCATCATCATCGTCCCAACCTAATTTTCCTCCTAATCCGAGGAGAGGGACGTGAAAGCTTAAAAACGGAACTACAAACAGATTATTACTTGCAACAATCGAAGCCCAACAGCCCTGATTTTCCCTCTGATACTGTACTCTAGCAATTGTATTCCCCACAACCACCATCATCTCAAACCAATTTCCTCCTAGTACTTTGGAATCTTGAAGCAGGAAGACGAAAGCACCTAGGCAGAACTATCATCGTATATTCCCTCCATTAATTTACCTGGTGCATTCATGATCCTGCTTCTCTTAAAATGATATCACCTGACCTAATATAACCCCCCTGTCATAACCTTTTTCCTACAAGTCCTTTGGAATCTTGAAGCAGGAAGACGAAAGCACCTAGGCAGAACTGTCAGCGTATATTCCCTACTATAATTTTCCTACAACAGTCACTATTCCACTACTCCTAAAATTATATCACCTGACCTAAAATAGCCTACCTGTCACAATTTACATCATTTTTTTTTTCCTCATAATAATACTCAAGGTCTGTGATTTGTAAAGTTAAATGCTGTAACTATTTTTCTGCTTTAAACTCGGTGTAGCTTCATTTATTTTGCTTGTGATATTCTTGAGTCTGTATTACTTGCCATAAGGTCAGCCACTATTATTCTGCTTCATATTATTACATCTTGACACATACTGATAGCTACATAATCATTTTTCTGCCACGGTGGGTTTATGTGGGATTAAAATAAACGTTTGATGTTAACTTAGAGTAAGACAAACGTTCTTAATCATCAGCAGAAATGTTAAGAAATTTTTAAACTCTCCTTCGCCTCTTCTTCACCCTACTCCTTCTACTTAATCCTCCTCCTCCTCAGTCTTCCTTCTTCTCAATCCTCCTCCTCCTCCTCCTCCTCATCATCATCATCATCATCATCATCATCATCATCTCCATTGTTATCATCATCATCATCATCATCTCCATTGTTATCATCATCATCATCATCATCTCCATTGTTATCATCATCATCATCATCATCATCATCATCTCCATTGTTATCATCATCATCATCATCATCATCATCTCCATTGTTATCATCATCATCATCATCTCCATTGTTATCATCATCATCATCATCATCATCATCATCATCATCTCCATTGTTATCATCATCATCATCTCCATTGTTATCATCATCATCATCATCATCATCATCATCATCATCATCACCATCATCATCATCATCATCTTTGCCCTGTTCATCACCATATCATCATCATCCTTGCCCTGTTCATCATCATCATCATCATCATCATCATCATCAAAAATCTCCATTGTGGCAGGCTTTCGAGCAAAACAAAATCCTTTGACTTTAACCGGTATAAATATAAAGTGTTATAGTCTCAACCACAGTGTTAATCCCCACCTGACTTACTGCTCGCCAAATTCACTACCTTGTCTTGCCTGGCACTTTCACATTGCAACTTAAAATATTGCAAACGCCGTCTACCACAAAATCTTTTATTCTCCTTGCGATGTTGACCTTTGTTGCTGCTGCTGTGGTGTAGATGTTGATGATGGAAGACTGCTTAGTAGTAGATGAGGTAGATTTCTCCTACTTTCTACCGGCCGTTTCGCTGGAGTGGATAATAGGGAGAGTGTGTGTTAGCAGCGAAGGCGTTAATGGAAGTAAATATCAACCCTTGTATTTTTATTTTTCAGTGCCAAACAAAATAATCTCGGAGAACGAAATACCGAAAAGCGTCCGTACAGTGAAAGTATTAACAGAGTATTTTCTTCAATATTACCTCCTTAAAAATTGATGTTTTTTCCTCCTAACTACATCAATTCACAGCCCCCAAATTTTCTTCTTGTCCTTTTCAGAATCATGGTGTTTTTTTTTGTTTTTCCTGTTGGTTGTTATACTAGAGGCGTGATGGTGGGGTGAGTTTTCTTCTTTACTTTCCTTTTCTCACACACGTTGCGTAGATCTTTAGTGTTAATAATTTTACACCACCATATATTTATTGATTTATTATTATTAGTTATTATTATTATTATTATTATTATTATTATTATTATTATTATTATAGTCCAGTAGGCTTCCTGTTACCTGTATCTTTGTGTACTTCTGTTTAGTCCTATGTACAGTTAAGGAATCAGCTTCTTAGTTTTGTCTCAGGATTATAATTCTTGAAGCCCAGCTGATCTAATGGTTGTCTCAGATGGTTGAACTTTGCCGTAATAATATTCTCCATGGATGATATAGTTTGGTCTTACACTATACCGCACCCTTCAACACCCCTTCGTCGACCACCTCAATTAACTTGTAAACATAGATCCTCCCTCCCCTCAGCCATCCCCCTCCCCTCTGCCTACCCCCACCTCCCCTTCCAGTCCCTCTCCTCCTTCTCCCCTCTACCTCCCCCCACCTTCCCCTTCCAGTCCCTCCCCTCCTTCACCCCACTGACTGACAGAACCACACCGCCTCCCCTCCACAACCTCACACAGTTATTAAGAGGCTTGGATTTATCTCCCAGTCCCGCGGCAGGAGATTAGAAAGAAGGGCGTGAAATTATGCCTTTATTACCACTCTCCGTCTGCCAGCCAGAGGGGGGAGGAGGAGAAGGGAAAAAAAAAGAAAAGAAAAAGAAAAAAAAGAGAGACTCGGAAGGCGGTTTCATCACGTCAAGGGCTGATGGCTTAAATGGAGGGTGGAGGGGATGAGGGGAGGGGGAGGAAGGGTTGTGGGGGGAGAGGTTATGGGGGAGGGGAGGGAAGGGGTCAACGGGGGTTCTGGGGGAGGAGATGAGAGAAGTTTGGTTGGAATGGGAGGGGGAGAAGGTAAAGGGGATGTTTTGGGGGGACATGAGGAAAGGGGTTGGGAAAGGGAAAGGGTTTAGAGTTGGGTTGTGGGAGAACATTAAGGGGAGAGGTTGGGGGAAGGGAAGGGGGGGTTGGGAGTCGGTGGGGGAAGGGAAGGAGGGGTTGGAAGTCGGTGGGGGAAGGGGGGGGGGTTAATCGCTTTTCCTGAGAGCTTTACCTCAAGGATTTTCTGTAGTTTCAAGCTTGAGAGGACCCGGGATATGAGGACTGCTGAGGACGGAGGTGAGGAGAGCTGGGGAGGGAAGAGGGCAGGCTGGGGAGGGAAGAGAGCAAGTCGGGAGGGGACGAGAGCAAGTTGGGGAGGGAAGAGAGCAAGCTGGGGAGGGAAGAGAGCAAGTCGGGAAGGGACGAGAGCAAGCTGGGGAGGGAAGAGAGGGAAAAGAACAAGTTGGGGAGGGAAAAGGGCAAGTTGGGGAGGAAAGAGAGCAAGTTGGGGAGAGAAGAACGCAGAACTGGATAAAGGAATGAACAGGAGTTGGGAGAGGAGTTTAGAAGAGGAAGGGGAGGGGAGGAAGAATTGGAAAGGAGGAATGGATAGGACGTGGGAGAGGAGCTTTGAAGGAGAGGCGAGGACTGCTGGGAGAGGAGGCAGGGAAATGGGGAGGGACTTGTAGAGCTGGGAGGGGAAAGGAAGAGCTGTGAAGGGGGGAAAGGAGGTGAGGGACGGAAGGAGTAAATTTGTATGTTGTTTATGCTGAGTGTGGTGTTATTTGAATTATTTAATTGACACAGAAGAGGACAGTAGTGAGTGATAAAATAAATCGCTTAGGAAGAGGTGTTAGGGAGCCATCTTAACTGACAAGAATACCGGCCATAGTGAATATTAAATTGAAAAAAATTAAGACGAGACAAAATTATCTCTGACAATATTAACTGCCTTTTTCAATGTTTGTCTCTCAGTCCTTATTAGGGAGAGGGATAGCCAGAATCAACCCTTCTCCATGCTAGCGAAGTACAAATGGGGAAAGGGTGTCTGTGGGAAGGAGGGAGGAGCTAAGAGAAAAAAAATAGGGGAAGAAGTGAAGGAGGGAAGAGGTGAAGGATTGAGAGAAAGGTAGAGGGAAAAGAAGGAAGGAAGGGAGAACGATGAGTTGAGAGTCAGAAATAGGGAAGAAATGACGGAAAGAATGAGAGTTGAGGGAAAGAGAGAGGGAAGAAAGGGAGGAGGAGAAAGAAAACAGAAGGAAGGAGAGGAAGAAACGAAGGAAGAAAGGAGAAGTCGAAGCAGTCGGAGGAAGGAGGGGAGGGAGGATTGGGGGGAGAAATATCAACACCGGCAGACACTGCAGGCAAGAGCTGGCAGCCATTATCATAACAGTAAATATCAGAGGCAGCAGCGGGAGCAGGCACGGAAGCGGGGAATTAACAGAAGTAGAGGAATTACAGGCTCTGCTAGGGGTGGGGGGAAGCTGGGGGGTGGCAAGAGGGGTAGTTAGAAGTAGAGGTAGTAAAAGAGTAGGGGTGGGGGAAGGTTGGGGGTGATGAGAAGCAAATGTGGTTGTGGGAGAAGGTTGGGGTGTAGTTGGAAGGGGACGTTGTAGTGGTTGTAGAATGGTGGAATACTGGAGTGTAGGTGGTGGTGGTAGTGGATGACATAGCTTTGGAATGGTGGTAGTGGTGGAAGGGGGAATGATAGATGGTTAGTAGTGGAGGTGGTGGAAAAGAGTCGTGGTTGTAGGAGTGGTGGAAGAGTGTGGAAATGGTAGTCGGGACAGGAGTGGAAGTGGTAATAGGAGGTGTTGAAAAATGGTGGTGCATGGCGGTACTTTCTGGTGATAGTGGGAAGTGTAGCAGAAGCAGAAGCAGCTGTTTAAAAGTAGAAGTAGCAGTTTGGGGAAGACAGGGGAAGCTAGAGGAAGTGCAGCAGTAAAGGGAATGTAATCAGTGGGAGCCAGAGTCCTCACAGAAGCAACATGAGCTCTCTCTCTCTCTCTCTCTCACACACACACACACACACACACACACACACACACACACACACACACACACACACACACACACACACACACACACACACACACACACACACACACACACACACACACACACACACACACACACACACACACACACACACACACACACACACACACACACACACACACACACACACACACACACACACACACACACACACACACACACACACACACACACACACACGAATATCCTGCGACACTTTCCTCCATCACCACTAGTTCCATTATTTCTCTCCCAGATCATTCCCCTCTCTCCATACCCACTCCCCCTCAAAATCAGCCCTATGATCACCCTTGAAGTTAGTACGTCAAGTCTCGGGACGCTGTCTGTGTATATTTTATATCTAAATCAGATATCCATTCATCTTTTATTCAATCTATCGTCTATCTACCTATCTGTCTATCTGGCTATCTGTATATGTATATATACATACATATATATATATATATATATATATATATATAAATGCTGATATCCACAAGGAAAAGGAAACACGAAATTTCCCGAGCGCTTTCGTGTGAATACACGAAAGCGCTCGGGATATTTTGTGTTTCCCTGTGCATGTCAGCATACCTATGAATTACGTGCTATTAAGTGATTTAATTGCATATATATATATATATATATATATATATATATATATATATATACACACACACACACACACACACACACACACACACACACACACACACACACACACGATACCGGTTTTCTTATTTCCCACACCATGCCTCAGCTCCTCCCCTCCTCTCCCAAGCCGTACCCTCTCCAGTCTCTCTTCCAATTCCTCCTCCATGCCCCGCCTCCCCTTCCAGCTCCCCTCCCCCCTCCGGCCATGACAAACGAGGCCCTCAGCGGGGATAATGGGGGACAGAGCTTAACCAGCGGTGTCATTATCCGCGGCGTGCTGGCCCCATCCATCACAGCCACACACCACTACCACCACCCCACACCCCTGCCCACACCCCTTCCAGAACCCTTACCCCTCACCCTCACCCCAGCCCACACCCCGCCCGATCACCCTTACCCCTCACCCACCCCCAGCCTGCAAACACCCTCTTCTTTCTTCGCTCATCTTACCATTTCTACTTCCAGAGCTCTCTTACAGTCAGTTTATTTTCTATATCATCCACCCACTCAACTCATCCAGTATTACTAACACTCACCCCTTCTTTCCTACACCATTCCTCTCATCCTTCCATGCCCCTTCCTCGTCCAGACCCCTTCCTCACACCCACCTCCCCATCTCTCCAAATCTCTCCCACAAGTTACTTCTCTTAGTTCCCTCTTCCCTTCCATCCCACCAGCATATTAACCTCTCCTTTCTTTATATATCTCTCCCTACCTCCCATCTCTCTATATCCCTCCCTTCCTCCCCGCTCTTGCCACTCCTCCCCTTCTTCCGTCCTTCCTCCCCGCTCTTGGCACTCCTCCCCTTCTTCCCTCCATCCTCCAAATCACTTCTTCCTCGAAAACTCTCTCATAACCAGTTTCCATTGAGTTCCTTCCATTCCCCCTTCAGCAGGCGTCCCCACCTCTCTCTCTCTCTCTTTCCATGTCCCTCGCTCCCTCCCTCCCTCCATTTCTCTCTCCACACCTTCGCATTTGTCATCTGATTCCATTTTCGCTTCACCTCATTTCCTATTTACTTTTTATGCACCTCCTCCTGTAAATCACCTCGCTCGTCTCTCTCCTCCTCTGGTCTCTCTTCTTCCAGTTTCAGTACCTCTCTCTCTCTCTCTCTCTCTCTCTCTCTCTCTCTCTCTCTCTCTCTCTCTCTCTCCCTATCTCTTCTTAATTCCATAACATCTTCACTTTTTCTTTCCTTTTTTATCCTTCTTCCTTCTGTTTATTATTTCCAGCCCTCCTCTATTCTCTCTAGCTCCCTCCGTCTTCAGTCTTTCCTCCACTCCATTTCCCATCTATCATTTCACTCCCTCGCTACTGCACTCCCTCCACCAGTTCACAATCTCCGCTAGCACTCCTCCACCACTCCTCCCCCTCTTCACTTCTCTCCATCACTTCTCCCTCGTCAACGCTTCCCTCCGTCTCCACCACTCCCCTCCCTCCACCACTTATCCCTCTCCTCCCTCAGTCCCTCCACTCCAATAATCCCTCCCTAATATAGCGTCAGTGTATAAGAAGGGGAAGAGGATGTCATTTTCTCTCCCAACCCTCACATTTATCATCCCATTCTATTCGCCATTCGCCCCATTCCATATCCATTTATTTTATTCCCGCTCCTCTAAACCTAACTTATTACTGCTCCTCTCCTGTCATTTTCTCTTTTCTCCATTCTTCCCTTCTCTCTGCCTCTTCTCACTTTTATCTCACTCCTCTCTCCTTTGATCTGTCACATCTCTTTTTTTTTTTATTTTCATTGCTTATCTGTCCCCATCCTCACATTCGTCACTACTGTACATTCTTTTCTCCCTCTCCTCCTGATTCCACTCCCATGTATTCTGTTATTCCTCCTCCTCCTCCTCCTTCTCCTCCTCCTCCTCTTCTCTTCTTCTTCTTCTTCTTCCTCCTTTCCTCCAGCGTCTCACCTCTTTTCTTATCCTTCCCCCAGCCTCTCTTTATCCATTATCCCATCACTTTTTCCTTCTTGCACAGTCATTTCTCTTCTCTCCATTTTCCTTCTCACTGACCATTCCTTCATTTTTTTCCCCTCATCTCTCTACAACTCCCTTCGTTTTCAGTCGCTCCTCTGGTTCTCTCTTCTTCCAGTCTCTCCCTCTTTCTCCATCTTCTGTTCTCTACTTCTTCTTCCTTCTCTCCCTCCTGCAATGTCTTCTCTCCCTCTTCATCCAGTTTCTCTCTACTTCTCTCCCTTTGTTCAGTTCCACCGCCAGTATCCTTTCTTGGTCTCCCCACTGCTTCTCTCCTTCCAATCCCTCCACTTCAATTCCCCAATAATCCTCTCCCCCTGATATGGCGTTGGTGTGATTTTCTCTCTCTCTCTCTCTCTCTCTCTCTCTCTCTCTCTCTCTCCACCTTCACATTTGTCATCCGATTCTATTCTCGGGTCTCTGGTTTTATGATCCCCCGCGTCTGATTCGTCCTCTGTAATCTCCTACCACGGCTCGTCCTCCTATAAGACCCCTTCCTTCTCTCCTACCACGCTCCTTCTCGCCTACCACGCCTCTCCTTCACTCTAAGACCCATTCCTTCTCTCCTACCACGCTCCTCCTTCAGTCTAAGACCCATTCCTTCTCTCCTACCACGCTCCTCCTTCACTCCAAGACCCCTTCCTTCTCTCCTAGCACGCTCATCCTTCATACTAAGTTTCATTCCTTCTCTCCTAGCACTCTTCTCCTCTCCAAGACCCCTTCCTTCTCTTCTACCACGCACCTCCTTCACTTACGACGCCTGCCTTCTCTCCTACCACGTTCCTCCTTCATTCTAAGACTCCTTCCTTCTCTCCTACCACGCTCTTACTTCACTTTAAGACCCCTTCCTTTCCATCAGCTTTACAATCCCAAGTCTTTTCTTCTTCTCCCTTCTCTCTTTTTTTTTTCGTCCCCCATTTTTTTTTTTTTTTTATTTCTTTCATGTTACTATGATTCGCTATCCTTTGTTGCGTTCTGTAGTTGCGAAGGGGTTAATGAAGGCTATAACAAACCCTTCTAGCACTCCTACGCTGAATGAAAGCACGTGGATGTAGCGAACGTCCACTAAACTATATGAGTCATGGTATTGAAGGGGTTAAGAGGAGTGTGAAAAAATACGTGTCATTCCTCGGCAGTTTCAGGAACCATCAACATGGAACGTTATGTCTGCAAATAATCCATCATCATCATCATCATCATCATTCGTCACGGTCTCACTCACAGTCATCATCATCATCATCATTCGTCACGGTCTCATTCAGTCATTATCATCATCATCATCATCATCATCACCATCATCATCAGCCGTCACGACCTCACCCACAGCGGGAGTTCTGCGGCAGGAGGTTGAAAGACAGGAAACAGCACATTCACGTTCAGAAGTTCTCCGCAGCGTTTGAGGTTTAATTCTCATGACACACACACCCTTGGCACGTTGATACGTTTGGTTTCCGAGCTCTTGATTCTAAATTCAGACATTTTTTTATTATTACTGATTATTAACAGTGTCGAGAAAGCATGAAAAATATTAAGAAGGTTTTTTTTAATGCAAGGAGGAAGGAATCAAAGGCTAGTAGTCCGCAAGATTGTACCCTCAGAGGAAAAAATTTGAGACATGAGACGTCGAGGGTGAAACTTAAAAAATGGAAAAAGAAATGCTTGCTGATTTGCCTTCTAAAGAAAATAAAAATGCTCCCTGATTTGTCTTCTTTTTAACACATGGAAGAACACCTGTGGAAAATGCACCATCACCGTCTCATCACAGGTAGCGGGACGGTGGGGGGGAAGGGTGTGGAGGGGGGAAGGTGAGTAGGGGGAAGCGTGAGACTCGAGGTGGGGTGGTCGTGAGGGATTTATGTGTGTTTTGTCTTGAGAATTTTGGGGTTATTGCATTTTTATTGATTATATTTTGTAGTTTTTACCTCAGGATCTATCGCTATCTTTATCATCGTCGTCAAGATCCTTCAAAAGCAGTATCTTTTTTTTTATTGATTTGGTTGGATTTTATTGTTTATATCTCAGAATGTCGTCATCTTTATTGTCGTCTTCATTGTCCTCGTCATCTTCATCCTTCAGGAGTGACTTATTAACACCGTCATGATAGCAGTAGGAGGAGCACCAGCAGGAGCACCAGTCCATTATCATCATCATCATCAGTCAGGTAGTAGCAGGGGCATCAGCACTTCTTATAACTTTCTTTACAACAGCCCTTAAGTAAAGCCATAAGATCTCTTCAGCCATCTTAAGGTGAGGATATTAGAGGAGTGACGAAATACTTTATCTTCAACTTATCTCTGTTACAGCGCCGAGCAAACGAGCAAGCAGCGCCATTACCAGAGAGAGAGAGAGAGAGAGAGAGAGAGAGAGAGAGCGAGAGAGAGACGTAAAAAAATGAGCGAGAACAATTGACATATCGCAGACAATTGTTCCTGACATCTGGCTGCTAAAATATTAATCCCGCGGCTCGCCAACCACCTCTGATCACCGCAAACGAGCGTAAACGAGCCGAGTGGGGGGGGCGGGGGGAAGGGGGCGTGTGATTACCGAGGCTATCATCATCACGTCAGCCATCCATCATCCTCCCATATCATCATCATCATCGTCATCATCACCCCCACCCGGTCGCCACGAACACTGCTTGAAGGTGGTAATCATCGTCGTCTTCATCCACACTTAATATCGACGCTCACGTGACTTGTCTATCGTGTTGTTGTTGGCGTCGTCGTCTTCGTTGTCGTTATGTCGTCGTCTTCATTGTGCGCTTTTATCATCATCTTTGCAACTTCATATCATCGTCAGGTCGTTTATATTACCCACATTATCGTCATTGTCGTCTTGGTAACCATCATAATCATCATCATTATCATCTCTTTGTCGTCATTATCATTTGTCGTCATTACCCATTTTATCACCGTCATCATGGTGTGCTGTTCATCATCATCATCATCACGTCATTGTCCACACCTTAAAACATTCATGTGATCATCTCTTGCTCGTCATCACATCACCACAACCACGCCACTTTGTTTTATGAAGCACTGCAATCATTTCCATCACCCACATGATTATCGGTACCTTCATCATCAGTCTTCCAAATCACCACCACTACTCCACACCACCACAACACACTATCATCACCATCAGTCATCCACTCCCACCACCACCACCATCACATATCTTTCACCCATCATTATCACAACTCATCCACACACGCAACCTCCTCACCACATCACCGCACTTGTTCATCATCATCATCATCATCATCGTCATCATCATCATCAGACCCATTTCCCTCCACCCTTTCCTGTTAGTTCCTACCGTTTCTTTTTTCCTATTTTTTTTCATTTTCGATTGTCACAGCCAACACCAACCGTATTTCCCAACTCCATTTTATCCACCACCCACTACCATGCACAGCCCACACCAACCCCATTCCCTACGCACTCCTTCTCACCACCCACTCCCACCCACAACTTCCGCCCCCACACTAACCCTGTTTCCTAGTCCCACTCCATCACTTAATACCCACCACCCACCTCCATCCACCCATTCCCACTCACAACTCCTTCCCACCCACTCCCACTCTCAACTTACTCCCACCCATTCCCACCCACAACCCCCCTCCCACAACCTCCCCCCTCCCCCCTCACAACTCCAACTTCCATCCCCCACACCAGCCCCACATTACCACCCACACATCACTTTTTCTTACTCCACACCAACCCCATCTTCAGCCTGCACCACCTCACTATCATTCCCCGCCATCCGACACGCAGCCGTGAGAGCGTATAAATCAGGGGCGCTATTACCGTGGTCGCAAGCAGAAGAGATGAGCAGAAGCAGCAGCAGAAGGAGAAGCAGAAGGCAGTTAGCGGGGATGGCAGAGGCAACAGATGACGGGGGGAAAAATGTGTGAGATTTTGGAACTGAGGTTTAGGAAAGAAGTGGCAGTGGTGGTGGTGATAGGAGGAAAGAAGTGGCAGTGGTGATGGTGCCAGTAGGAAAGAAATGGCAGTGGTGGTGGTGACAGGAGGAAAGAAGTGGCAGTGGTGGTGGTGACAGGAGGAAAGAAGTGGCAGTGGTGATGGTGACAGGAGGAAAAGAAGTGGTAGTGGTGGTGGTGACAGGAGGAAAAGAAGTGGCAGTGGTGGTGGTGACAGGAGGAAAGAAGTGGCAGTGGTGGTGGTGACAGGAGGAAAGAAATGGCAGTGGTGGTGGTGACAGGAGGAAAGAAGTGGCAGTGGTGGTGGTGACAGGAGGAAAGAAGTGGCAGTGGTGGTGGTGGTGACAGAAGGAAAGAAGTGGTAATGGAGGAAAGAACGGCATGTAGTTTAAGTAAGGGAATATAAGGAAAACAACGGAATAAACTTATGGGTCATTTTGAAGCTGTTTGTCATAAACCATGACATTACGTATCTTTATGAGTCACAGCTAAGAATTATAAAAGCTTCCTCCGCCCACTAATCCTTTCCTCGGGTACCGGCATGAAAAGTAAGAATGACTCTAAGCATGACCCATACAGCGTAGAAAAACGTCATGGAAATTTTATAGGAATGGATGAATGGATTATTTTGTGCACGTCTAAATATGTAGGGGAAAAGTATCATTATATTTATCACTGTTGCTGTATCCTTCATGTTCTGGATAAGAGAAAGAGTTAAAATACATAATTGTGTATCAGAACCTTGATGCATATTCAGACGCCTTTTAAATGGAGGATAGAAGTGGGAACTGAAGGAGAAAGTAACAATAGAGGGGATGCGTGGAAATGAACCTGTAACGTTGAAGTACTGTAGGTAATTGGGAGAAGGGTAGTAATTGAAATGCATTATGGTACATATGTAATTCAGAGGAAATGAAAGGAGGGACAGTAATGCGTAGGAACGGAAATGTAGGAAATGTTCTACAATTTCTGGAGAAGAGGAAAAGCTTGGAAAGTGAGGATAAGTAGTGACGTTGGAGATGATGACATAAGGGAAAGAAATGACAAGACATGGAAACTTCAACGTAGGAAATAACTAAAGCTTTGGTTCATGGGGCAAGAGAGAAAATTATTTAGAATGTAATGCCTGAAAGAAGAAAATCGTGGTAGAGGTGTAGCAGGAAGATATTATAGTGAGAATTGCAAAGGTTAAGAGATTGATAATGTCTCCATTTTTAGTCGCTGCCTTTTTGTACATCATCATCATCATCATCATAATCCGTCCTGATACATGATGAGGAGGAAATATTTAGCGAGAAGTTGTAAGATTAGGAGAGTGAATGTCCCCGGGTGTAATAGCAGCCATGACGTAAGAATTCCATAACATCATTATCATCATAATCATCATCATCATCATCCTAACTTGATTACCCACTACTTAGTGACTGACTGGGAGAAAATATAGTAGGAGGTGTAAAGGTTAAGATTAATATCCCCAGTTTTAGTGCGTGCACTCTGAAAAATATACCCACTCTTCCTCCTGCTCCTCTTCTTTTTCCTTCTCTTTCTCCTCCTCTCCTTCCTCTCCATTCCTCCTCCTCCTCAAATACTGCCTATCGAAAATAATAATAATAATAATAATAATAATAATGAGATCGCCTTGAAATCAAAGTATCTAAATATAGCCACACACCAGAAACAAAAAGACCCCCAAACACCTGCATATCATCATAAAACCAAAAATATCAAAAAATACCTCACATGAAATAATAATAATAATAATAATAATAATAACAGTGGAACCCAAATTAGCAACAGATGATCCAGAAACCGGAATGTTCTCAAAATATGTGCCTAAAACCTCAAGCTCCACCGATCCGCCGACCAACTAGTTTTTAGAGAGAGCTGGATTTGTTCACCCACCTGGCCTGGTTATTGTGTCAGGTGGGATTAATGTCAGGGAGGCTGGATGTTGTTATAGTGGATTTTCTTTTCTTGGTTTATTTCATCTGACGGAACCGGATCACTCTATACAACTTCAGTACGTCTTCATGGTTGCTTGCAGTTTGTTAAGTTTTTGCTGCGAGGTAGGAATGAGTCTCCTTAGTTACTACTCAAAGTTATTCTCCAGTCTGACTACATTTGACTATTAACTGAGATAAAAGAGTGGATGAGTTAAGTCCTAGTTTTGAAGTACGAATGAATCTCCTTGGTTACTAGTCAGATTTATCCTTCAATCTGACTTAATTGGACCATTAACTAAGCTAAAAAAAGGTTAGAGATTTTTCAAAGATAACATTAACTGGGCTATAGGTACAACATATGTAAAGCTGTTTCTCTCTCTCTCTCTCTCTCTCTCTCTCTCTCTCTCTCTCACACACACACACACACACACACACACACACACACACACACACACACACACACACACACACACACACACACACACACACACACACACACACACATGGAAATATCAATTCTTTCACTGTAGCAGGTGATCTCTGTAACTATACTCCTTTCACTCTAACTTGGCCCAGGGTTTCGCTTTATGTCACGAAGCCCAGTGACAGATGATGACAACGCTTCATCTCAACATACGTTCCACAGCACTTCCCCGTGACTAGCATCGTATTCTAGCTTCAGTCTATTCCAGCTTCATATTATAATCTATTGTTACGACTCGGCACTGACTATGGAGATATGGCAATTTCGGATCAAGTTACGGTGAAAGGAGTATAGTGGAGCCTGGGTAAGATAAGAGAGGGAGAATTATACCCTCAGTTGTATATTTGTTTCTTGGGTGGATTTAATAGTTTCTTGGGTGGATTTAATAGCTTCTTGGGTGGATTTAATAGTTTCTGGGGTGGATTTAATTGTTTCTTGGGCGGATTTAATAGTTTCTTGGGTGGATTTAATAGTTTCTTGGGTGGACTTAATAGTTTTGGCACGACAAGGGTCCTTTCCAGGTAACACGATTTTTTTTTTTCCCAAGTAACACGAGTAATTTTTCCTCAGGTAACACGAGTAATTTTTCCCAGGTAACACGAGTAATTTTCCCCAGGTAACATGAGTATTTTTTCCCAGGTAACATGAGTATTTTTTTCCCAGGTAACATGAGTATTTTTTCCCAGGTAAGATGAGTATTTTTTCCCAGGTAACGTTAGTATTTTTCCCAGGTAACATGAGTATTTTTCCCAGGTAACATGAGTATTTTTTCCCAGGTAACGTTAGTATTTTTCCCAGGTAACATGAGTATTTTTCCCAGGTAACATGAGTATTTTTTCCCTTTGAGCAATTCGCGGTACAGTAATCATTAAGGTATCGTACTAAGACTGATGGAAAAGGAAAGATTAACCTAGTGAGGAGGAAAGGAAAATTGGAGGTGAAAATGAGGAGGGGGAGAATGAGGAAGGGGAGAGAAAGGGAGAAGGAGGAACACAGGTTTAAGATGGAGAGAGGGAAAATTGAGTGAATTAGGAAAAAAAACAAGGAAAAGGAAAAGAAAACAGTGGGGAAAGAGGGAGAGAAATATAAGGAGAAAGTGTGAATGTGGGGAGGGGGAGGAGGAACAGAGAAAGTGGAGGAGAGGAGGAAGGGGGGAGGAGAGACAAGGGAGAGAGGAGAAAGGGAGGAGGAGAGAAAGGGAAGAGAGGAATTAGCAGGTGCAACAGGGAGGGGAAAAATGGAGTGATTGAAGAAAAAGCAACAGAGGCCGATGAAGCAGGGGGTCGCTTGTACTGCCTAAGGGGACAGGAAGGAGAGAAGCAGGTGGAGAGAAGGAGGGAAGAAAAGCGAGAGGGAGGTAGGAAAAGGAGGAGGAAAGGAACAGAAAGGAACGAAACAGGTGGAGAGAAGGAAGGAAGAAAGGGAGAGGGAGGTGAGGAAGGAAAAGATGGAAGGAAGTTCAGTAGAGAGAAGGAAGCAAAGGAGAGAGGGATGGAAAATGAAAATATGTAGGGAGAGAAAAGGTGAGGGGAAGAAGGAAGAAGGAGGTAACGTCGTGAAAGAGGAAAGGGAAAACAAGTAAAGAACTGTGGAGGCATATGATGTAGGAAGGAGGGAACAGGAGAGAGGGAGGAAAAGGAGGGGGAGGAAAGTAAGCGGAGAGGAGGGAAGAAAAGAGAGAGAGAGAGAGAGAGAGAGAGAGAGAGAGAGAGAGAGAGGTACAAAGGAATTAGTTCAGCGCTTCCTATGACCTTAAGTGAGTGAGTAGGACTGGAGGCGGTGAAACGCATTATTGTTAATTATCTCGCTGTCAGATTTATCACAGTCCTCTATGCATCACCTCGAACCCCAAAAAAGAAAACGAAAGAAAAAAAATAAAATGTTTGATTGCGTCTCACTCTCTCTCTCTCTCTCTCTCTCTCTCTCTCTCTCTCTCTCTCTCTCTCTCTCTCAGGAAGCGTTGAACTAATCTGGCGTGTAATTTCACCTTTCTTTTACTAAACTTAAAAGTGCGCAAGTCGTCAGTCGCTGTTTAAGATTTCGTTAAGATGATGATAATTGTCTCAAGGATGTCAGAATCAACCAAGGAAGACGTTAGCGTAGTGGGAGGGATTAATGGAATGTATTTATAACTTAGAGACTCCGTAGCCACAGAACTCGAAGCCCTTGTGTACACCTGGTCTGATTCAATAAAGTCCTCTGGCGGGTCTAGAATAAAATAGACCGTGAGTAAAGCAGAAATAAAGATATCACACCGGGGGAATCAATTTAATCAGCACCCACACACGGAAAACACGAATCTCTCTTTTAAAACAATCGTCCCCCCTCCTTATTTTTTTTTCTCTCTCTCCTACAGTGAGTGAGTGTGAGAGGCAGGAAGGTACTTGTGTGCCACACGTATAATTCCTCTCCCCCCCTTCCTCGCGCTTCCTCCCCCCCCCCACCCCCGGTAAATCATTAGTTAGCTGTCACGTAGCGGTGGTGTAGCGGAAGTTGCTCTTAACTGCTGATTGCGCGGCGATTAACAACCATCTGCGGTAGTTAGGGAGGCTAGTTGAGATCCCCACTTACCACCCCAATATTCCCTCTTCCCAATTCTCCCCTCCTGCTTCTCCCCTGCCTCCCCCTTCTCCCCTATCTTCCACTTCCTTGATCTCCCCCTCTTCCTTCTTGCCTCTCCCTTTTTCCATCTCTTTTTCTCTTCTCCCCGCTCTTCTCCCCCCTTTCTCATCTCCCCTTTCCCCCTTCTCCCCTTCTCACTTCTGTCCCTCCCCTTTCATCCAGTCCTTATCCCCCATCATCCAATCATCCATCTGATATTGTCTTTGATATTTACCCCTTCTCACCTTCCCTTTTCCTCCCTCTCCCTCCTCCGCGTCCTCCTTCCCCCTTCTCCGCTTCCTTCCCCCTTCTCCATCTCCCTCATCACCCCTCCGCTTCCCCTTCCGTCGTCTCCCCCACCCATTCACCCCAATCCAGCCCCCACCCCCGCTCCCCACCTCTCCAGACTTGTTCGCTGGACGAGGCAGTTAGCGAGGAATAGAATTGCGTTGTTAGCGGCTGTAAAAGTCTCTCTCTCCCTCCCTCCTCGTTTTTACTCAGACTGAATCAAGGAGGGAAAGCGTGAAGGAAGGAAGGAGGGAAGGAAGGAAGGAGGCAGGCAGGCAGACAGGCTTTGGGTAGAGGCCTTGATTGATTTGGGTACTTTTTTTGCCTTGCTGTCTTTCCTTGAATTCATAGTATAGATATTTTAGTTTGCTTTCTTGCTGTCTTTTGAAACGAAGGAAGGAAGCAAGCAAGGAAAACCTGTTAAAAAATAGAGAAAGTCATACGAGTAAAGAAGTTGCACAGAGTAAAGGAAAGGAGGAAGTTAGAACGAAGACTCATTTTTAGTTCACCAAGAAGGTAGGAAGGGAAGAAGGAAGGAAGGAAGGTTGACTGCGTGCTCTGAGTATGAATATGAGGAGGAGGGGAGGAGGAGGAAGTGCAGTGAAAGTAGGAGGAGGAAAAACGGAAGGAGGACTGGGGAAATTTGGTAATGTGTAAGTGGCGCCCTCCCCCCCAAAAAAAAAAAGAAAAAAGGAAGAGGGGAGACTAACCAAAGGAGACGTTCATTTGACAGTGAATGTATTGCGTCACAGAAAAATAATGAAAAAGGAGGAAAAATGAAAGAGACATTTAAAAGAAAAAAGGCAAGAAGAAGTAAAGAGTTTAAAGCGAAAAACAGAACGGAAAAAAAAAGGAAAATTAATAAACTGAAAATAGAAGAAGAAAGTCTCTGAACAAAGCATAACACTAATAAGAAATAAATAGTCCATGTCTTGCACTAACAACAGCAAACAAGCCCATCACCTGTTGCGTCCATCGCTGTTAACGACTCCAGACAGCCTTGTTAAACCATTACGTGGGGTAGTCAGCGTAATTCAGCCTTTTTAACCATTTTCCTAACACCTGACGATTTTGGCTAAGATGAGTTACAAAATATCTCCCTTTGCAGCATTCTTGAGAGAGAGAGAGAGAGAGAGAGAGTGGCACCAACTATTTTTCTAATGTAAATTGTTATAATTATCTCGATTACTTTCCTCGCTGCCGTGAATAAAATTAAACTTTATGTTCAGGCTAAAACCAGACGATTTTTTCAAGTTATGGAAAATTCTGTGTCCTGTTTTCTCGTTGGGTAAGAAAGCTCCCTAACACCTCTTGCTAAGCGATTTATTCTGCTTAAAATGAACAGGGTGTATACAGGTGTTAGAGATAAAGCTACTTAATACTTCTCTACCATGATTCTTTTTTTTTTTTTTTTTTTTTTTTTATTACTCTACTACGTTCACTTTTCATTGGCCTAAAATTGCCATCTCTCAGTCTTGAATGCCGAGGTATAACAATGGATTAGCGCTAGAATTTAATGCTAGCCACGAAGAAGTGCTATGGAAAGAATGTAGAGCTGTAGCATTGTCTTTTTCCCCTAGTGAGCTTCTTGAAATAATCTGTAAAAGGACGAAAATTTGGGCCAAGTTAAAGTGAATGCAGTATATCGCAAGAGGATTTTTTACGGCTTTGAGGAGACAGTAACAGCGAGAGTGGTTAGAAATAATCTGTTAAACTCTCATATAATTTTGTTGGTTTTGTCTTTCCTTTTTAACTCCAAACCTTTTTATTCAGCATCAGGGGAAACTGCTTGTACTGAAGAGGTTAATAGCTTCTCAAGACCGCCATCAGAGTCATAAAAAGAACATAATTCCGTCATTCCCACCTCCTTAGTCATCCATCACGGTGCTTCCCTGGACCCACCCCACTCAATGAAACTGCCACCGCCCTCATCCACTCTCACTCATCATCCAATGCAGTTTCAGTGATAATAGAAACGTCGGTGGTGAAGCATGGTTAGTAAGGGGACAGGAAGGGGGGATAGGAAGGGACGAGGAAGGAGGGAAGCAGTGGTGAAAGAGGGAAGGAGTGGGGAAGGGATGGAGAGGGGCAGGGAAAGAGGGAACGACTTGGGAGGGTTTGGGAAAGAAAGGAAAGATTGAGGTAAGGAAAGTATTAATTGGAAAAGTGGGGAGAGTGTGTGGGAAGGATTGGAGGAATGGTAAGGGGTAAGGAAAGGAAGGGAGGAGGCGGGAGGGGTGAGGACCTGGTGGGAATGGGTGGGGGAAGAAAGGGAGAGGGAAAGGGTCGGGAGAGAAGTATGAGTGAGAGGGGTGAGGTATGTAAAGAAGAAGCAGAGGAAGGATTGGAAGGCTATGGAAGAGTGAATGAAGGATGGGAGAGATGGGAGGAGAAGCGAAGGGTTGGGGAAATAGGGAAGAAGTGGGGAAAGAAAGGTGTGGGGAGGATTGGGTAAGGAGGGGAGCGGTGAGGGAAGGAGGGAAGGGGTACGAGAAGGAGGAGAGAAGATGGGAGGAATGTAGGATGAGGAAGGGGGTGAATTAGACAGATGATGAGAAACTGCTGATTACACCAAGCCACGCGAAACCACTGAAAATTGGTTTGAGTTTCTGTGTGCTTGTAGAAGAATGGGGGTTATTGATGATGTGGGGGGTGCAGGAGGGATGAAGGGGGTGACAGGTGGGGATAGAAGAGGAGGGGGTAAAGTGGATGGAGTAGGAGGGAAGGAGAGGTTGATGGGTACTTGGAGTAAAGGCGGGGGGAAGTAGATGGATTAGAGGGAGAAGAAAGAGGTAGGTGGTGATGTGTAAGGAAACTGGGGGGACTAATTGCAAAGTGAAGATTTGGGGGGTAGAGAAAGAGTGATTGGTTGCCTAGCTATAAGGTAAATGGTAAATACTGAAATATACAGGGAGGAGTTTTAAGTGAGGATGAGGATGAGGTGAAAGAGTTTGACATAAGTACAGTAGTAGGATGAGGGGAGAGAGTGTGTAGCTGAGAGTTAGATAGATGCAGTAGGATGAGAGTGAGAGAGAGTGTAACTTGAAACAGATGTACAGGGGGAACAAGGGGAAAGGTTTGAAGGGGATGGGGGAAGACAGATGATTGAGTACTAAGAAGGTAAATACTAAAAGAGTAAATGGGAAGTACATGGGAAGTACGGATCACGGTGCATCCATTGGTCTGTAACGAAGTCATCCATTGTGGCGAAGTAGTTATGGTGAGAAACTACACAATACTTTGAAAAAAAAAGTGAAATTTAGTTACTTCAGTCCTGTAGTATCATAATAATTATCTAAGGGAAGCAGAGAATAGGTGGAAGAAAAAGAGGAAGAAAAAGAAATTGTAGATTGAGGAGGAGGAGGAGGAGGAGGAGTGTAATACAGACATTAAATAGTGATAAAAAAAATAAGTACGAGAAAGTTGAATTAATTTGGTGCAGTTCCTTCGCACCTGCAATCACATCATTACACACACACATACACACACACACACACACACACACACACACACACACACACATTCTCTCTCTCTCTCTCGTTACTGTTATGGGTGGGTGATTACTGTTCTTTTTGTCCATTTTTGTTTTCTCTCCTGTTATTGTACTTTACGACCTTTTTATTGGGTCATTTTACCGTGTGTGTAGTAGTAGTAGTAGTCGCGGTTGTGTGTGTGTGTGTGTGTGTGTGTGTGTGTATAGTAGTAGTAGCTGCCAGTGTGTAGGGAATGTGTATATTTACTTTGTCGTAGGATGTGAGCTAGGATCGTGTTGTCATTGTGTGTGTGTGTGTGTGTGTGTGTGTGTGTGTGTGTGTGTGTGTGGAAGTTACTATTTCTTCCCCTCTCCCTTCTCCATTCCTTTTCATTTTTTCCCATCTCATTCCCTACCATTCTCTTCTCCCATTATTTCGCCTGTTTTCACATCCCTGTTACCATTTCTTTCTTCTCTCGCTTCCAGCCTTTTTCACTTCCATCTCTCCTTCCATTCACCTTCCCGTCCCTTTTCGCTTCCCTTCCTCTTTTTCTTAATGTACTGTATTGCCATGAGTTGACAATCCCCAACCAACATTGTTTCCTGCCTTCCATATTCCTCATTGATTTCTAAACGTCATAGAGTTTCCTTCCTTTTGTTAGTCAGTCAGTCAAAATATCTACCCATCTATCTATCTACTTATATCTCTCCATCTATCTGTGTCAACCTACCTACGTACCTACCTATTCATATTGCTGTCACGTACAAATAATTGCTGTAACACCTTCCTTTGCCACAGCCAGCAGGAAAGCGTCACCGAACTTTTGATTGCGCCTAGCCTTTTCTCCGCCTCCTTCCTTCTCCCACCACTCCTCTTCCTTACAGCCATCCTCGTTAAAACCTACACAAATCCCTCTCCCCCTTCCCCCTTCTTCCTTCTCTTCCGTACCCCAACCTCTTCCATTCTCTCAACTTCTATTCTTCCACTTCCCATCCCATCCCTCTCCTTCCCTCACCTTCTTCTCTTCCCCCCTTCCCCCTGTAGCCCATCAGAGCACCAAGCAGGGGTGAGGGGGCGGTTAATGGGCGTGTTTATGTTGTGATTGGCAGGGTAGTGAGATAAGCGGCATTCAGACGTCTAGCCATCCCGGTGTCTCCCTGTTACACCTGCTGGGCCTGTCAGATGATATCGGCGAGGTGCTGCGTGCTTGGCGTGGAGACCCTGATGAAGTGGGGGAAGGGTAGGGGCGAGGACGGGGAGGATTGGAAGGAGGGAATGAGAGAGGGAAGGATTAGATGGGGGTAGAGTGGTGAGAGAGAGTGGGAGGGGTAGAGGCGAGGAGGGAGAGGATTGGAAGGAGGAATTAGAGAGGGAAGGATGAGGTGGAGTTAGAGTGGTGAGAGAGAGTGGGAGAGGTAGGGATGAAGAGGGCAAGGGTTGGAAGGGGGGAATAGGAAGGGGAAGGATGAGGTGGGGTTAGAGTGGTAAGGGAAAGTGGAAGCGGTAGGGGTGAGTTGTGGGAGAATTATAAGGTGGAGTGGTACGAGAAGGATGAGGATGAGCGGTGTGGGAGAGGGGAGGAAAGGATTGGAAGGTGGGATATGGGAAGGTGAGGAGGTGGAAGTGGAGAAAATGAAGAGCTAGGATGAAAAAGGAATTGGAGGGAGAGGGGACTGGGAAAGAGAGATAAAGTGGGTGATAAAGGAAAGGGAAAGACTGGAAAAGGGGAGAGGGAAGGGATTGAAGGAGGGGGAAGAGGAAGTACAGGAGGATGGAGGTGATGAGGAGAAGGAAAGATGGGGGCGGGAAAGAGGCGAGAGAAAGGACGAAACAGAAGACACAAGAAGAAGGGATTAATATCATGGAAAAAAAAGGGGGGGGGTTGAAGAAAAAAAGATGTTTAATATTAGATTCAGTGAGAGAGAGAGAGAGAGAGAGAGAGAGAGAGAGAGAGAGAGAGAGACAGACAGACAGACAGACAGACAGACAGAGAGAGAGTCATTAATCCCCACACATGAATACCCTTGTAATTTACACCCCCTTGTTAGTTACGTTCGTCATCCTACTGAAGAAATTAAAACCCAAGACTGCCCTACTGATATATACTGACTACTGAGTTACCGGGGTGTCGGTAATAAATTGAGGTGGATGGGGGGGGGAGGGGTAGATGGGAGCAGGGTCATTTAGAGAGAGAGAGAGAGAGAGAGAGAGAGAGCGAGAGAGAAACACTAAGGTACAGAATCGAAAATGTTAAGACCTAAGGGGGGTGAGGAGCAGGTAATACAGTAAGGTTAATAGTAGAGAGAGAGAGAGAGAGAGAGAGAGAGAGAGAGAGAGAGAGAGCGTAAGAAGGAGGCAAGGACTACCAGCTCAAACCTAAGCCTCGTAAGCCCCAACTCTGACAAGTCTAAGTCTGACAGCAGGTGCAATTATCATCTTATTAAAGTCTGGCTGGGGAAGGGGAAGGGGGAGGGGGATGAGGAAGTGAGGGGTGTGTGTGTGTAAGAGGGAAAGAGGGAATGAGTGTGTGGGGTAGGGGTGGATGTGTGGGTGAACGGGAAGGAGAGGGTGAGATTGGTGTGTGTGGTAGGGGATACATATGTGGGGGAGGGAGCAGGGTTAGGAGCAGCAGCAGGAGAGAGGTGCATGTGGGAGTTGGAGGAGGGGAGGAAGTGGGGAAATGCGTGTGGGGGAGGGGTATATGTGGGAGGGAGGAGTCAGTGAGAGAGGTATATCTGTGAGTGGGAGACGAGTATACTGTATAACGAGGAAGGGGGAAGCGGGGGGAGGGGAAAGTGGATATATGTGGGGGAAGAAGGAAAAAGGGAAGGGAGAATACGGTAAGGTAGAAGGAAGAGTATGTCTGGGAAGGAGATGGAGGGGGAGAAATAAAGGTGCTGGGTGTAAAGCAAGCATAAAAATCTAAATCAGTTACTCCAGGTCTCCTCCAGTGTAAACATAAATAAATAAATGAATTACTCGTGCCCGCCTCCCTGTCCGATTTATCTCTTCAAGTGATCCACGGTTCCGTCATCTTGGGGGACACGTGTCTCTTTAAACCCGTGTAAAGAGGGCGATGGGTGGAAAGGTTAAAATGTCAGGCTTAAATTCTATAATGTTGAGTTGGCTTGCTTTTATGTCTGTCTCCTGTCTCTACCAGGCACTACTGTTCCCACTCCTCTCTTCACGTCTATCCTCTCTCTTCTCCTCTCTCCTCGCTTCTCTTCTCTTCTCTTCTCACGTATTTTTTTCTGCTGCCTTATCTGTTCTACTCTAATCTATTCAACTCTCTCTCTCTCTCTCTCTCTCTCTCTCTCTCTCTCTCTCTCTCTCTCTCTCTCTCTCTCTCCCCCCCCCCCAAAATCATCATCACTCACCCACCAATCATCCATCATCACTGTCACTATCAACAATCATTTTAACACAGGTAGTGGGAGTTACCTGTATTTTTCTCATATTATCCCTTTCCATTCCGGGTCTGATTATTATCCAATCGCCCCAACAACAATTTCCAACAATTTCCATCCACTCAGGTACTTCAGGCCTCATTCTATCGTTACTTGCTTGTTGGTGGTTGCGTAAAAGTATTAAGAGTTTAGTTAGCAATATCCCTCGAACAAGACCGGGGACTCCATCATCATCTCCATCACTATCTCCATCATTATCACCATCATCTCCATCACCATCTCCATCATCACCATCACCATCTCCATCATCATCATCTCCATCACCTTCTCCATCATCATCATCATCATCACCATCATCGTCTCCATCACACCCATCCATCATCACAAGCACCACCAGCCATCACCGTTATCAGTTATTTATTGCATACTTTGATTTTGTTTATCCCATCACTTAATGTCAGCTTCAAAATGTATTTATCAACACTACCACCACTCATACATCACCATAATTGCTTCCAGTTATCATTTACCATCATTTATTTGGCGTTTCCATTAAAGTCTTATTTGTTATCCATCGTCTTTGTATTATTTTTTTTTTTTTCATTTATTTCTTGTCATCGTTCATCCATGACCACAATCACCGCCTAGGGTAAGTTATTTTTATTTTCCTTTATTTTTATCTTTATATAAATATTTAAAACATTTTTCATTCACACACTAAACATCCATCACCCTATCCACCACCAAGTTTGACCCTTATTTTATTATTATTATTATTATTATTATTATTACTTACTTACTTACTAGTTACATTTATTTTTGATCTTCCTCTATAAAATTGAGAATCAGTTTTAAGTTTCCATAGAATTTATTTATTATTAGGTATATTTATTTTCCATCTTCGTCTCCAAATTTTGGAACCAATTTTGAGTTCCCATAGAGTTTTCATTATTTTTATCCTCATATAAATCGTCAGAATTCTTCCTTCACACGATTCACTTCCATCAGTCACCGTAACCTCCAGACGTCACCGTAATGGCCTGTTTCTTTGAGTTTCGGTGCTATTTTTGGCTTCTCACGTTCGCCATAGCCTTGCACAAAGCTGGGAACCCTCCATCTATCACTACACCACCCATCCGTCACCACAACCACTCAAACCATCATCACAACCATCCCCAGCCATCATCACAACCATCCCCAGCCATCATCACAACCACCCCAACCATCATCACAACCACCCCCAGCCATCATCACAACCACCCCCAGCCATCACTACAACCATCCCCAACCATCACCACAACCACCTCCATTATCGTTTATTGAGCCTGAGTTTCCTATGTGAATTTTTGTTTTTATTTTTGGTCCATAAGGAAATTCAAAGTTGCTTCCCTCGTACTATAAACACATTCAAAGCAACTTCTTTCACACTATCAGAACCCATGTCATCACAATCACCACTGAATATTATTTTTATTATAATTTATCGGGAGTTATTTATTTATGACCACGATAACTTTAATATTTTTTTTCGTTCTGGGGTTAACAAGTTGACCCTGACCTTGCTGGTGTTATCAGGTCAAAGGGCATTTATTATATAGATTTGATTTCCAAGGTCCACCACACCCACCTGGAAAACATCAACTACATATCTTTCAATAATACATACAGCTGGGGAGAAGGCAAGGGGGTCTGACGGGATCCTCGTCCCCCCCATCCCCCTTAGACTCCCTGGCGTAATAGGATTGACTGGCAAAAATTCCTTCCCCTACCTCGACTCATGCTGTCTGAAAACTGGCCGTGAAGAATGAACAAGATTTGAAGATAAACTCATGTACATGTTTAACTACCTGTTCTGTACTCTTTGGCATGGATGAATGAACAGGGTAGAAGATGTGCTCATGTTTACCTTTAGCTGCTACTTTTGAACTCATGGCCGTGCATAGCGAACAGAGAGACAGACAGTGAACAAAGATCCATCGTTATTACATACACTGTTCTTGTTCACACTGTCACCAGCCATCCATCATCATCCCAGTTACCACCATTCGGGATCTTATCGGAATTGCCTCGTGTTTATCATTATTTAGGACAGTTCTTGCTTACGTTCTCCGTTATCTAGAACAGATTTGGGAACCTCCTCGTTGCTGCATCGCCATCCATCGTCATGAGCTCCACCAAATTATCACCATTATCGTCATTTATGGCGAATTTACATTATGAGGATTTTATTAATTGTTCCTCATGCTCATAAAGATTTTAGTGCCTTGTTTAATCACACTTGTCACCGTCCATCCAACATCACAGTCATTAACCTTCACATCATTTAGTTGTTTTTTTTTCGATTTTTTTTTTTTTTTCAAGTTCACCATTGCCACGCAAAGCTGGGAACTTCATCTGTCACGCCATCACCACACCGCCCATCCATCACAACAAGCACCACTAAATTCTCTCTCTCTCTCTCTCTCTCTCTCTGCATGACCCTGAGTTATCTTCATTTTACTCATTCATCACACTCATCACTTAAATATTCATGACTGTATTCAATAGTGAGGTACCTATTACAGCTTTAACCAAATATTCATCACCATTTCTGGTCTTTTTTTTTTTTTTTTTTTTTTTTACACGACCCCCTAATCTTAACTTCATTATGCTACGCCCATCCATCATCACAGTCATCAGCAGTTCTTTATCATTATAGTCATATGCTATATTTTTTCTTCTTATATCCACATCGTCACCACTCATCCATCCATGATCAGTCATCACCAAAATACTGTTCATCGGCAGTAATGTAGCACAGCGTTGCTCTGGTGAATAAAAAGGATGTTTATTATTAATTATATTAAGGACATTTATTGTTAATTATATTAAGGACATTTATTGTTAATTATGTATTGAGGACATTTTTATTAATTATATATTTAAGGCATTTATTATTAAGGACATTATTATTCAGAAGCCCTGTCGGACTCCTACACAGAAAATATTGTCCAGACCTGTCTCGGGCTTATATAATCTAGACCAGCCTCATGCAAGCTTTCAGCTGTGTTAAACGTGATATTGTGGCAAGTTTTAAATAGATTTTGGTCTTTTTCGAGAAAAGGGCTAGTGATATATATATATATATATATATATATATATATATATATATATATATATATATATATATATATATATCCAGCTTCATTCTTTCATAGTATCACTAACGTTACACTTGCGCCATCACAAAGCACCGCGAACTACCAACAGTATTGTGATTTTCTTTGATGATCGGACAATTTCGTTTTACTTACCGCACTTGTAGAAACCTGGCAACGCCCATCATTCATCACAGCCACCACTAACCACCACCACCATCGTCATTCACTGTAATCATCTGACGCAATTATACTTGTTGAACGCCATCATCACTCCACCCATCCATCATTACGGTAACTAACAGTCCGTAAGAGGTCCACTACACAATACAGCGGGACTGATCCTTCTTCGCGGAGGAGGGAGAGTGATAGCTAGTATTAACTTCCTGATGCTGGCGAAGTACGAATGGGAAAGTCATGTCTGTTAAAAGAATAAGGTGTATCAGCAGAATTGTGGCTATAGTTGTGTGAATGAGTTGTGATTTTTTTTTTTTTTAGTTACCGAGGGCGGTTGTTGAGTTTTAAAAAATTGTGGCAGGAAAAATACAACAACAAAAGTCACCATCACAGTAATATAGTTATGTTGACTGTTTTTAGCCCTTCAAAGAGGCTTCCCTTTATCTTAAAAAAAAAAATCTGGTGATAATAACAAAAGAGGGAATAGCGTCGTAATCGTAAAGAGTTTGATATTTTTCCTTTATTTATTTATTTTTATATCACCGTCAGTCACAGCTTACTCTTCATCATCACTCGCTCGTTATCACAATCATCTTCACAGTTTTTTACGTGTCTTGCACTTCGATATCATCATGAAAACCTCACTAATCACCATTTTCTTTTTCTGTACCAATATTATAATTTGTTATAAAGCTCCACATCCTCAGCTTAAATGCCACTATTCACTAGCTTGTTTTCCATTAAATTTATATTCTGTTCTGCACCAGCTCTGTGATTTAACCGATTTTGCAGTTTATATCATCAAAATAATGGACGCGTAATCGATACACTCCAAGTTTTTTTTTATATTTTCTTCACGAGTCTCACTAATATTTTTTTTTTTCAACTTGTCTTGCATTTCATTATCGTCAAAATAATCACAAATCATTAACACATTTTCCATCTCGGATTATATTCATATTCACAAAATTTTCCTGTAATTCCACATGTTTCTGCAAATATATCAGCATTTTCTTGGTGCAGTTTTATTTTCTGTTCTGCTCTAGTTTCACTCTTTTTTTTTTTTTTTTTTTTTTTTTTTTTTTTTCCAGTGCCTAATCTTCATCACGATTTTTTTTTCTCTACTTTTTTTTTTTTACGTTATTCTGCATCAGTTTTACGATTTTTAAAAGTTCTCGTGTGTGTGTGTGTGTGTGTGTGTGTGTGTGTGTGTGTGTGTGTGTGTGTGTGTGTGTGTGTGTGTGTGAATTATAGCTCCATCTTGGCCGCCACCTCCACCCACCCATCCATCACCACAAGCACTCTCATTCATCACCATCATCATGACTCACCACCAGATATCACCATTACCTTCATTGTGAGTTTTCTTTGTATTTTTTGTTTTTTAGGATCATTTATCATTGTCATGGAAACCTCAAACTTCCCTCTTGCAGCTCATACATCGCTACTGGATATCACTACATTATTTTAATATATTTTTGGGTCCAGTTTTTATCATTTTCTCCTCTGGCATTTTTTTTTTATCATCGTTTAACGTCGTCAGAGTAAACTTAATCTTCCCTCCTCCAGCTTAAAGGTTTATTTCTAGTCACAGCTGGATACAACATTTATCTCGAGGTTTCGTGAGGTTTAGTTTATTGTACTGTTAATTTTTCGCATTCAGTCACCCATCCTTACATCTCGGTTGCCTGTAATTTGCCTTCACACACACACACACACACACACACACACACACACACACACACACACACACACACACACACACACACACACACAGTGTACCCAACAGTTATTTTTTAATGTTCCCAAAAATACCTTACAACTCCTCTTGCACATAACGCATCCATCACCACAGTTATATCTGATCGCATCTCTGGCTGTTTGATCCATCCTTGCTCTTTTTTTTTATTTTTTTCTTCTTTTTTCAGGGGATCGTGGATTTGTTGAAATTATAGTTGTTAGAGGGAGAGGTACCCATTTCAACTGACCCCAAACAGTGATCTTAGTATGGTTCTTCCTGACTTCTGTCCTTTTCTCTTATACTTTAGTTTGTAGAATTAGCCTTTCTTATATCACCAGATAACCTCGTCTGGGGCCAACGTGCCTCCTGATACCTGTACTTCCTTAATACACCTGTTTACTCTTTTCACCACAACCTGGCCTAGACATTCGTCCTTTTGCACCGTATTTCATTTACCGCAGTGGCAAAATAAGATCATGCTTCGACTCTGTTTCTTCTCCGTAGCACTTTCATATGACTAGCACCTTATTCTAGTATTAGTGTGTGGTTATATCATTAGCATTCAAGGTGGGGAGATAGTGTCAGGCCAAGTTAGAGTGCAAATTGTATTGTATAGCTTCACAGTTCGTTAAGATTCCAGAGGCCAAGTTACAGTGAAACGAGTATAGTATATCTTCACTGCTCAGAGATTCACAAGACCTTACGGCAAGGCAGGTAATCCTGGGAATATCACAGCCATAACGCACCATAATTCAGCACATCATTACCTCAGAGTACAGTGCTGAGAACGCCATCACCACCCACTCGTCCATCACCACACGCGTCACCACCACCCAACCTCACCAACTGAGTCATCACTAATACGGATGTGAGGCAGTGGGCCGTAGTGATGAATAAGAAACATCACGTTTGCCCTTCCATCCCCACTCTCACCCACTCATCCATTACCACACTCACCACCTCCCATCATCACTAATACGTCCCACTGTTACTCACTCACTCTCACACTCACGTCATCATGTCATCACAGCCCCATCACCACTATTCACCACCGAGAGAGAGAGAGAGAGAGAGAGAGAGAGAGAGAGAGAGAGAGAGAGAGAGAGAGAGACACCCCTAAGCATCACACACACCCAGTCATGACATGCACACAATTAACCCTATGTCAGCGGCGTAATTATAGTGTCAAATGAGGTGATTAATTTCCCTGTTGCTGGTTAATGATCCGGGTAATTGATGGGGATTGTTTCTGACTCCTCCTGTACTATGAGGGATCGAGTCTTAAGCTGAATAAAGTGGTGTGGCGGTGGTAAGACTTAAAGAAGGGTATGATTGGGAAAAGATTGTGGGGAGTAAGTGGGGAGAGACAGATAGATGGATGGAGAGATAGATACAGTTGGAGGGATGGATGAACAGAGGGATAGTTTTATAGATAGATAAATTACATCGTAGTGGAGAAGTTACCGAAGATCGATTCTGACTTCTTTATCGCGAGAGATCTTCCTTATGCTGTATAAAATGGCTTTCATGATGTGTCTCCCTTGGGGGTAGCAAAAATAAAAATATCATCGAACTGAGGAGATAAATGGCGATCGTTCATAATCTCTTCACTAAATTAAACTCACGGATGGATGGACAGAGCAATCGATAGGTAGGTAGGTAGGTGGGTGGGTAGGTAGGTAGGTAGGTAGGTGGGTGGGTGGGTAGAGAGGCAGATAGAAGGATGGATGGATGGATGGATAGAGGCGGATATGGATGGATAGATGAATAAATAGATAGAAGAAACTGTGTGGCAATAACAAGACTGACATAAGACGCCGTTCCACTGAAAGGCCCCGTCAGCGCCCTAATCACGCTGTCCAATAAAGTGATGAATATATTGTTGTGGATAATGATGCAGGTAATTAAGCAATGCAAATGTGCCGTGTGTGTGTGTGTGTGAGAGAGAGAGAGAGAGAGAGGGAGGTTGAATAAGAAGGAAGGAAATGTACTTGTAATATTTGAGAGAGAGAGAGAGAGAGAGAGAGAGAGAGAGAGAGAGAGAGAGAGAGAGAGAGAGAGAGAATGCTGAAGGAAATGCACTTTAATATTTTGATATTGCATGAAGATGGAGATGTGTTTGTTGCAGCATGAGAAGAATTTGTTGCAACATGAGGAGAATTTGTTGCAGCGTGAGGAGAATTGTTGCAGCGTTAGAAGAATTTGTTGCAGCATCAGGAATTGTTGCAGCATTAGAGGAATTTGTTGCAGCATTAGAGGAATTTGTTGCAGCATTAGAGGAATTTGTTGCAACATTAGAGGAATTTGTTGCAGCATTAGAGGAATTTGTTGCAGCATTAGAGGAATTTGTTGCAACATTAGAGGAGTTTGTTGCAGCATTAGAGGAGTTTGTTGCAGCATGATAAGAATTTGTTGCAGCATGAGAAGAACTGCAATGTATGATGCCGTGTGAGAAAAGAAAGTTGCGTTTGATGTATTGCACGAGAAGAAAAATGCAGTGTCTGATGTTGCATGAAAAAATAGAAGTGATTGATGTTGCTCGAGAAATAATGCAATGTTTGATGTTGCTTCAGAAAAGAGAGTATCGGAAATTGCGCGAATATTATCATTTCACGATACTACTGTACATAAGAAATAGTAAGATCATCATGCACAATAAAAATACTGTGAATGATGGTGCATGTCAAGAAAACATGACCATATTTTTTACGTGGAAAAAAAAAAAAGGTGTATGATTTGTGCATGAGAACAAAATATGATGTAGACATGACTTTCCATGAGAGGAAAACGCGGGGTATGATTCTGCAAGAGATGATGTGATGTCAGTAAAGAAAAAATGACAATACCAAATGATTTTAGAACAGATAGATAGACAGGTAGACACACACACACACACACACACACACACACACACACACACACACACACACACACACACACACACACACACACACACACACACGGTCAAGAAAGACAAAAATATATTAAGAAGCAATGGCACAGACATTTCAAGGCATTCTGGTTAGAGAGTGGCTCAGCTGTTATATTTACATTTATCTATCTTTTTATCTATCAGTGTCATCCTATATATCTGTCTGTCTAGCTGTCTGTCTGTCCCTATGTCTCTTTGTCTGTCTGTCTTCCTTTTTCTTTTTCTTTCTTTCATTTATCCGTAATCGTTTTATATATTTTTAAATTTTAGGTATAGACTCTCGGTGGTTCTTTATATTCTAGATAAAGAAATATGATACACGCAATATTTATTTTTTCTTAATACAAATGCGATTATAATTGATTATTTGTAAAAACACCTACTGGTGCATTTTTTAAGAATCAGAATGGTTAACAGTGCACATGAACAGTCCGATCTGAGAGAGAGAGAGAGAGAGAGAGAGAGAGAGAGAGAGAGAGAGTGTGTGTGTGAGTGTGTGTGTGTGTGTGTGTGTGTGTGTGTGTAAAAAACAAATATGTTTATAAATAAGTTAATAAATAAATAGCCTTGACGTCATGAAGCCACTTTTGTGACGTCACCAGAGATGGAGGGTGGAGTGGAGATGGGTGGAGTAGGATGAGTGGGGTTGGAGGGTGAGTGAGGACAAAGGGGTGGGGAGGGATAAAGGTGAATGGGAGTGGAGGGAAAGGGTGGGCAGGGATAGAGGTGGATGGAAGTGGGTGAAAGGGGGGTAGGAAAGGACAGAGGTGGATGGGATTGGGGGAAAGGGAGAGGAGAAGGACTGAGATAGGTAGGATTGGGGGATAGGGGACAGCGAGGGATATAGGTGGGTGGGAGTGGAGGGGTTGGAGTAGGGTGGATGGTGGTGATAAATCGTGTGTTCCTTAATTAGGGTAGACAGGCAGGTAATCGCGTGGCGTTCCTGGCTCACCTGCCTCACCCAGCCCTTCATTAGCAGGCTCCTGGGCGACCCCTTGCGGACGACCACGGCGGCCATACCAAACGAATTCAACCCCCAGCCTCTCTCTCCTCTCTTCTTTCTTCCATCCCTTCTCTCCCCAGCTTCCTCTGTCTCTCTCTCTTTCCCCTCTTCTTTCTTCCATCCCTCCTCTTCCCATCTTCTTCTGTCTCTTCTCTCTCTCCTATCTACCCCTTCCCCTCCCCTACTTCTCTGTTTCCTTTCTCTCTACTTACTACTCTTCCTCCCCTACCCCAGCTTCTCTGTCTCTTTTCTCTGTCTCCATTCTACCCTCACCTTCTCTCCCCCAACTTCTCAGTGTTTTTTGTCTCTACTTTCTACCCTTACTTCCCCTCCCGAGTTCTGTGTATCAGACTTCAGCTTCTGTGTCTCATTTCTCCCCAACAGTTTCTCACCTCTCTCTCTCTCTCTCTCTCTCTCTCTCTCTCTCTCTCTCTCTCTCTCGTCATGGTTGTAGTTCCCTCACCTTCTTTTCCTCTCTCCTTCCCCTTTCCTTTCTTCCTCGTACCTTCCCCCCCTCCTTCCCTCTTCCCCTCTCTCCCCTCTTCCTCACTTCCCCCTTCCTCCCCATCGCCGCCTCCCCCATCCTCTAACCTAACCTTTGCAGTGATTTTTTTTTTTTTTATGTGCATGTCTGTCTCGTGTTCCAGTGGCTGTTGTCTGGTAATTAGTCTTGATGTCTCACTTTATAGGCGTCTGTGCATCTCTCTCTCTCTCTCTCTCTCTCTCTCTCTGTCAGTCAGTCACCATCTCTCTCAATCCCATTCCTTTCCCTTACTCCCACTCTTTCCCCCACTCTCTCCCCAACTTATCATCCCTTTGTATCCCTCTCCTTCTCTCCCACCCTCTCCCACTCCCCCTCCATCCTATTACCTTCCACTCCATTCTCCCAGCTCTTCACTAACCAGGCTTTAAGTAGTAATATGCATTCAGGTGGATGGAGGGCCTCGAGGTCGGCCCTGTGTGTTGATGAGGTGAAAGGCAATGTTGCAGGGGATGTGTGGACAGGTTGTTAGTGCTTAGGAGTGATGTCCGGCCCAGGAAATGGACTAATGAAGTGATTGAAATGGAGATAGATATGCTAATGATGCGATGTGTGGGGGTTGGGTTGGGGTTGGTTGGGTGTGGGGTTTGGGGTGGTTGGTGTGGTTGTGTGTGTGTGTGTGTGTGTGTGAGAGAGAGAGAGAGAGAGAGAGAGAGAGAGAGAGAGAGAGAGACCAACACACAAACAAGCCAGCCGTGTCCGCATGCAAATGAAGGAGAAAAGATGCACAATCGTCTGTCAACAACAATGATAATGAGAGAAGAAGTGGAGATGTGGAGGGTCGAGTGGCGGAATGGGATGCGGTGAATTGTTAAGTGGTTGCTGCTGAGTGGTTTAGAAAGTGGTATTACTAAGTGGAAGGGATGGGTGAAGGTCAGGTGGGGAGAATTTTAATGTTGTGTTTGTAAGTGGTTGAACACAGATTTAACGAAGGATATTAGTGTTGGAGAGAGAGAGAGAGAGAGAGAGAGAGAGAGAGAGAGAAAGAAATACGAGCCACAGATGTACTTAAGTTTTGGCAGATTTTGCATAAGCCTTTACAACAAGATGGCCTGTTTTTTCATTTTCTTTTGTAGCACCAAGATCATATTTTTCAATGAAGAGACGACCTGTCATAGCGAATTAGATACAGCCTTCATTAATATACATACCACTTTCGCCCCTATCTCGTTGACTAAGGAGACTCCCTAGCATCCCATCCTTAGCGATTTATTTTCCACAGTACTTCAGCATTCTCTTCGATGGTCAAGATTTTAACATTTATACAGTATGCATGACAGACAGTACTAACGATCTACATGCATTAATAAACAAAGAAGGAAAATGTGTGAGAAGGCTATTAACCGAGCGAGAACACAGGTATTCGACTTCTTGCTTCCTCCTTACAAACTTCGTACAAATTTATCATCTAAGGAGAAATTCATCGATCGCTTTGAAAGACTTATCCGCACTGATAATTTTGACGCTTCCTGGTTTTACTGATGCCAATACTACGCCATCGTACTGAAGTGGAGTTGAGAGCACATGGAAAGCAGAGATCAGGGTGGAGATTGTGGTAGATAAGCGGGATGAGCTGGCGTGATGGTACTAGGCTTACTGATAGTCAAGAACGGGACTGATAAGGAAGAGAGTGATGGGCTTGGGGTGTAAAGGGTTCAGGTGCCGTGTGTTTGTGGACTCCGGAGCCTGTGACACCCTCTTCCGCGGCGATTGGTTTTGTTACACCTTAATATTATCTCGTATAAGTAACTCTGGGATTGGTTGTTGTTGTAGCTCCAGGTTCATCTGAATGTGAACACAGTGGACTGCAGGTTGAAGTTGCCCATCAGGTAGAACGAGTGAGAAAGAGTGAGTGAGATAGAGTGAGTATGGTAGAGTGAGAGTGAGGCAGGTTAACTCTGTGGCCGTCGTTAGCCTGAGGTAAGATGAATTATTATCCCTGCCTTACCTAACTGGCCTCTCCCTGCCCCACCATGTCTTTCCTAACCCTGCCTTACCTCGTCCTCCCCTGTCTCACTCTTCCCTTCCTCACCCTTCCCGGCCTATTCTTTCCTAACCCTGCCGAACCTCACCCTTCCTTATCTCACCATTCCCTGCCTCATTCTTCCTTGCTTCATCCTACCCTGCCTCACTCGTCCCTACCTCATCCTTGCCACCCCTTCCCTGCCCTTTCCTTGCCTTTCAGTATCTTTTCTAACCTTTTTCTTATTAACCAGTTTTATGTCTCACACGCCACTTAGTTTTTCCTAAGTGGCTTCAGTACTTCTCAGTTTGTCTTTGCAAATGAGATGGCAGGTGAGGGTAAAGGTTAGGCAGAAGGTAGGAAGTTGAGGCAGGAGTCAGGTAGGTGAGGCCAGATGTTAGGCAGAAGCAGGGAAGAGGTAGGAGAAACGAGCGAGGCAGGAGAAGTTAAGAAGTGAGGCAGGAAGAGACGGATTAGGCAGGCGGGAGGAAGGTAAGGCAGGTGAGGGTTAGCTGAGGCAGAAAGTAGGCAGGTGAGTGATGTGGTGGCCTACCCTACCTGTCTGCCTACCTTCCAACACCTGTAATTACACCCGTCATCACTGCCACTCCTACCTCACCCTTTCTCACTCACCTTCACCTTGCCTCTCCTTGTCTTACCCCACCGTAGCCTCCCCTTTTTCATCCCTCCTTACCCTTCCTCCCCCTCCTTCATTCCTTCTCCTCCTCCTCCTCCTCCTGTCAAGTCAAGGTCCAGCTTCTGAAGGATTTATTATCATGGCGATTGACAGGGAGCACGAGAGAGAGAGAGAGAGAGAGAGAGAGAGAGAGAGAGAGAGAGAGAGAGAGAGAGAGAGAGATGCACACTTCCTCACATATCACCACTTGAATACCAATACCATACCAACTCTACTGAAATATGCTACGGGTATCTCAGTCAGGACTAATGTAATGATAAATAACATACAAGAACACTATTTTCGTTATAATAACATCATTTTACAGTGTTCATACGTTGCTGGAACTAAGCATTCAAGGCGGAGAGATGACGATTTTAGGCCAAGTTACAGTGAAAAGAGTATAGTTGAAGATGAGGGAAAACCATTGAAACAAAACTACTTAACTCTTTCTAGCCCCAGCTGGGATGTGTCTTGAGATATTCCGATCAAACAGTTCCCCTCCTTCTACCTGCTTGTCTGATCATCTTTAACCCATCGCCTTCCCTGCCCGCCTGTCTGTTCTTCTGCCTCTACGCACCGTCCAGCCTGCCTTTCTGCCTGTCTGTCCACCAGCATATCATCCCTTCTGCCTGTCTGCCTACGTACTTATCTTCCTGTCTGGGTACCTAACTGCTTGTCTCTATCTGCCACCCAACCTGTCTGCTTACGTACCCTCCCTCCCGCTTTTCCTGCTTACCTACCTACCTACCTACCTACCTACCTACCTACCTACCTACCTACCTACCTGTTCCCATTTATCAATTTCCCATTAATCTCTCAAAGTACTTATTGCTTCTTTCATATCTAGCTCCACCTTTCTGGCTCCCATCAGTTTTTCGGTATCTGCCTAACTGCTTACCTGCCAGCGACCTACCTACCCACCTACCCATAAACCCTTTGATACGTGTCTCGCCTATCTGTTGCCCATCAGTGTATCCGCCTCCCTACCCATTTACTAACCCATTCCTTTACGTCTTCCTTCTTCCCATGTTTCTCCCATCTCGCAGCCTGCATTGTCTCCATCTTTTTACCTTTTCCACCACAAACACCTCCTCCAACCTCTCTGCCTGCCCACGCACCCCTACCTGCCCACGCACCCCTACCTGCCCACGCACCCCTACCTGCCTACCTGCCCACGCACCCCTACCTGCCTACGTACCTACCTACCAATCTCCCATCATTCTTTCCGCTTACATCGCCTGTTACATGTCTCTTCTCCTCTCTGCTTCCCATCAGTCTTTCCACGTATCCTCTTATCTGTCAACCTGCCCACATACCCACCCCCATAATTTTTTCTTTCTTACCTCCTAGCTTTTTTCTATCCACGTTTGTCTATAAATCTTCCACCCTTCAACATTTACTTACCCACCCTATCTACCTGCCTACCCATTTTACCCACCTACCTACCTGTCTGTATCTATCTATCTATCTGTTTCTCTGTCTGCTTTCCTACCTATCCATCCGTCTGTCAGTATAACTTGGCTTCATATACCAATCACCTATTATTCTCTCAAAGTACTTATCTATCCTTTCATATGTCTCCGCCTCTGTCTCGTATCAGCCAGTCGACCCTCCTACCTTCCTGCCGACCCCCATATATTCTGCCTGCCTCCCATCCCACCTCTATCCACTAACCCTATCTGTCAGTCCTCTCACCACCATCTGCCTAACAGTCTGCCGCTCTTACTACCACCACCATCTCTCCTCTGCCTATCTACCTACCTACTTACCTACCTATATCGATCTATCTGTCTCTTACCTGTCTATCTATATCTGTGTTTTTATCCATCTGTATTAATTAATTTTTGTATTTAAGTTCTTCCCAAACTTTCTTGCCCTAATATTGCCTCTTTACCCGCCTCTCCATCTGCCTACGTACCTACCTGTCTACCTGCTTGTCAACCTGTCCCTCTGTCTGCCTTCATGCCAGCCTTTCCACCTGCCTTCCCTCTGCCTGACAGTCCAGTGACCTAGCGGCTGGAGGTGACTCGAGGCAGGCAGGTAAAGTAGTCATTACGCAGCCATGATTTACCTCGTCTCGTAAATCCCAAGCCCCTTACCTGTGTTACCTGTGTTGTGTAAACCTTCTCCTCTTACCTGTGCTGCCTACAGGTGGTGGAGGAGCTGGATAGAGTATGGCAGTAACGTAACTATCGATGCAAGAGAAGAACACTTATCATTTTCTGACTGCCCATTTATTTTCACACTTTCTTCCTCCTCCTCCTCCTCCTCCTCCTCCTCCCTGTGATAAATTCGTCAGGTTTACGAGTTTCAGGAGTTATGTGGTCAAGTCTGTTTGCCTTCAAGGTTCTCCATCTTGTCTCCTCCTTACCCTTTGTCTTTGCCCTCCTTTTCTCTTCCTCCTTGCCCCCTCCCGTACCATCATCCGTATTGTTTTTCTCTCTACTCCCTTCCTCTCTTCCCCCACTGTCGTTCCCCCTTCCTCTCCCACGATCTCCTCTCTTTCCTCTTCTTTTTCTCTTCTTATTCCGTTTCCTTCCGTCATCCATCTTTCCCATCCCCTCCTCTTTCCTCTCTACTAGCATTAATTCATCATCCTTTGTCCATTGTCCTTTTCTCTTCATTCTTTTTTCTTATTCCCCATCCTCAATTTTCATCCTTCTTCCCTTTTTCTCTCCCAGTTGCTCCTCCGCATCTCATTTTTTCTTCCCCTTCCACTCTCCCTTCTACTTCACTTATCCCCTCCATTTCTCTCTCTCTCTCTCTCTCTCTCTCTCTCTCTCTCTCTCTCTCACTTCACCATCTCTCGTCGTCTCCTCCTAACCCCTTCCCTTATATCCTCCTCCTCCTCGTCTCATCCCCTCCCCCTTTCCCCCCTCTACCTGTCCGAGCCTTCAGTCCTTTATTACGTCTGTGATTTATGGCACCTTGTGACACACACACACACACACACACACACACACACACACACACACACACACACACACACACACACACACACACACACACACACACACACACACACACACACACGTCATGTTGATCAGTGTCATTTGCATATTGTCTATGTATATTTATTATTGTTTACTCCCTAACATTTTCCTTCATATATTTCCTTCTATCTTTTATTTATGACTTTATGCAAACACTGCATTCGTTCTGGTTTCCTCTTTCGGCTTAGTCTTTGTGTGTGTGTGTGTGTGTGTGTGTGTGTGTGTGTGTGTGTGTGTGTGTGTGTGTGTGTGTTCTGTTTGTTTCTTGATGCAAACTGTGCACACGTGAATATGCACGTGTTTTTGTTTTTCGGTGGGTGTGCTTTGGATGTGTGTGCGTGCGTGTGTGTGTGTGTGTGTGTGTGTGTGTGTGTGTGTGTGGAGAACAGACTTTGAATATTGTGTATATATACACTTATCAGAAACTTTCTGTGTTCGTGTCGGCAAGTCTGTGTGTGTGTGATGGCGTGTTGTTTCTGTGTGTGGTGGTAGATATGTATGTTTTTGACATGATAATTGTGTGTGTGTGTGTGTGTGTGTGTGTGTGTGTGTGTGTGTTATGATTGTCAGTATATAACCTTTGTACAGATGTTTATCTCGTAACATCTGTTTGTTCTTATTCATGACTCTTGGTATGTAATGTTTGATGGTTACCGGAACTACAGCTGTGTGTGTGTGTGTGTGTGTGTGTGTGTGTGTGTGTGTGTAGGCTGGAAAGAGGTGGCTGTAAACATATAACTTCGACTAAACACACACACACACACACACACACACACACACACACACACACACACACACACACACACACACACACACACACACACACACAACGGAGAAGGCCCCAGTACATCACACTTCGGTACACCCCCTCCGCATTCGGCACACACACACACACACACACACACACACACACACACACACACACACACACACACACACACACACACACACACACAACGGAGAAGGCCCCAGTACATCACCCTTCGGTACACCCCTTCCACATTCGGCACCAAAACACATATAAACCCGAGGAAGCCAGTGATTTCGGGTCGTTAAGGCTTCGGCATGCGACAGACAAGCCCGTAATTCCGCGTTGAGTTGTGGTGATCAGTTATGTGGTAGTGGTGGTGGAGGGGGTGGAGGTGGAGGGAGTGATGATCAGATGTGGAGTGGCAGCTGTGTGTTAGATGTGATGGATTTATGATGACGGAAAGAGAGAGCGTGGTGGTGGTGGTGATGTGGTGTTTTGTCTCTCTCTTAGTGTTCTCTCGCAGCTGTTGGAGGTTTGTGTGTGTGTGTGTGTGTGTGAGAGAGAGAGAGAGAGAGAGAGAGAGATCCTTCATCGGTGACAGCATCCTACACGCTATGTACAGCTTGTATCTCTCTCTCATCCTCGCTCATCCATCATTCTAACCACACACACCACCACCACCACCACCACCACCACCACCACCACCACCACCACCACCACCACCTCCACGATCACGTACACCGTCTTTCACCATCACCACCACGTGCACAATCTTTCACCACCACCACCACCACCACCTCTCTCCATCACCATCACTACTACCTGCTCTGCTTCACAATACGTCTCTGGCAGGGAGAGAAGAGGAGTAGGAGGAGAATAAGGAAAGAGGAGGGAGGAGATAGGAGGAGAGAGGAGGAGAAGCAAGAGGGGGGTCAGAAAAGGGGGAAGCAGAGAGAAGAAGGGGAGAGGAGGTGGAATGGAGGAGGGGGAGAAGAGAGAAGTAGGGGAGAGAGGGAGGGAAAGAGGAGGGGGGGCAGAGGGAAGGAGAGAGAAGGGGAGGATAGAGGGTGGGAAGGAGGAGGGAGAGCAGAGGGAAGGAGAGAGAGGGAAGGAGGAGGGGGAGCAGAGGGAAGGAGAGAGAAGGGAGGAGAGAGGGAGGGAGGGTGGAGAGGGAGCAGAGGGAAGGAGAGAGAAAGGGGGAGAGAGGGAGGGAAGGAGGAGGCTTGATGTGGGTCAGATGGAGGAGGTGACAGGAGACATCAATTCTGGGCAGCACGAGGAACGAGAGGATGGGGAGGGGGAGAGTAGGATCGAGGAATAGGGGGAGAGATTTAGGATGGAGGGAGGGTTGGGGTAGGGAGAGAGAGGGAAGAAGAGGATGGGGAGTTTAGATGAAGGAATAGGAGAGGGACTGGGAGGGGTGAAGTTTTGGTAGATGGGGAGAAGGGGTGATGGGATAGGGGAACGTATGAAGAGTAGGGGGAAAGGAAAAGAGTGGGAGAGAGAGAGGAAAGGGTAGAGGGAAAAGGAAAAGAAGAAATGGAATAGTGGAGGAAGAGGGAGAAATGTGGAGGAAGGGGGAGAGGGGTGTGAGAAGAGGGGGAGAAATGTAGTAGGGAGGGGGGATAGAGAGAGGGGAGGGGGAGGGGGAGGGGAGAGGAAGGGGAAGCTGGTCTCTGTCAAAGCTAGGTCCTTGACACACCTCCCCTCCCTGTGCATTCTCTCTCTCTCTCTCTCTCTCTCTCTTTCTGTGTGTGTGTGTGTGTGTGTGTGTGTGTGTGTGTGTGTGTGTGTGTGTGTCTAAAGTGTATTTATTCATCGAGAGAGAGAGAGAGAGAGAGAGAGAGAGAGAGAGAGAGAGAGAATCAAATGGACATAGAGAATCAAGTAAGAGAGACAGAGAGAGAACCAAGAATCAAGAGAGAGAAAAACACGCCTCTCCAGGTGCCCCAAGAGAACATAAAAGCTAGGTAGCATTAGAGGAGCACATAAAATTGGTCTGCCCTCGCGACTACCCAGCCCACCCCCTGTCACCTAAACGTCAAGACCCGGCTGTTAGACCACTTGTTGGGAGTATCGTAACCACAACTCTGCTGGTTAAGCTAATTGGACCAGGTTTCATCAGTGGAGAGGGGTGAGGAGTGGAGAGGGATGGCTGCAGGGAAAGGAGGGATGGGGTATGAGTGAGAGAGGGAGGGGTAAAAGGGAGAGAAGGATGGGATACGGTGAGAGAGGGAGGGGTAAAAGGGAGGGAAGGAGAGGGGTTGATGGAAGGGTGGTGGGAGGTGAGGTAAAAGAGAGAGAAGGATCGGATATGGTGATAGAGGGAGGGGTAAAAGGGAGGGAAAGAGAGGGGTTGATGGAAGGGTCGTGGGAGGTGAGGGATGGTGTATGGTGAAAGAGGGAGGGGTAAATGGGAGAGTAGGAGGGGGTGGAGAGTGATGGGGTATGGGGAGAGAGGGAGGGGTAACAAGGAGAGTAGATGTGTGGAGAGGGTGGTGATGGGGGAGAAGAGGGGAAGGAATATTGTGAGAGAAAAAGATGTAACTACTGAGTAAAAGGGAGATTAGGAGATGGGTGAGGAATGGAGTGGGAAGAAGGGCAAAGAATGTTGTAGTGGGAGGGATGGGTGAAGGGAGGGAGAGATGGGTGATGGAGGGAAGGGGTGAGACATTGAGGAAAGAGAGACAGGGGCGATGGGTAAGGATTAACGTAGCGAGAGGGATTGGTGAGGGAGGGGAGATGGGTGAGAAAATTGAGATAGGAGGTGGATGAAGGAGGGAATGGATGGGAATGGGAAGTGTGTGAGGGAGGGGAAGGATGGGAATGGGGAGTGAAGAATGGAGAAAGGGAGAGCGAGGAATGGAAAC